>NW_024540749.1:0-20271 GCF_016647625.1 Suillus subalutaceus
CTCCAGGGCGGACAGTTAGGGCATTGTGCGGCGGTAAGGTGTTCGGCAGGTTGTTGTCGCGGTTCTCGATATGAGTGCCAGGGGAATTAAGCGGACAGTGTTTACACTTGAAATAAGATCTATTAGATGAGTTGGGGACATCTTCGAGGCGGTCAAAATTGTCTTCGACAACCTTGGGAAGAGGGCGCCCTCCAGACTTAGCCATGGAAAACATTTAGTGGTAGTAATGTTCATTTACTGGTAGATACAGAAAGGATTTGCATTGTTGTTGCATTGACAACTATACAGTTTATCATACATTCGTCTCACGCATCCTCCGGTACCTTTTGTACTTCTGCCAAGTTCTGCCACGGCGAATGGCAGAACGGCAGTAATCTGCCAAGTTCTGCCACGGCGAATGGCAGAACGGCAGTAATCTGCCAAACAACACTACCGGTTCCTTCGAACAACTGAGCAAACCGTGACAAAATCCCGACCTCCGTGACGGCATTCGCAATAGTGCTGCTCAATTCTAAGGTCCTTTTGGACAGCAAGATACAAAATTCAGAATTCGAAATTCGTATCATGTGACTCACCCGGAGAGTTGCCAGCTCATCCGGGAAACACCGGGTCAAGGCAACAATAATATGGTAAGGCGTATTAGTTCTGATAATATCTATTATCATTGTCCCCTATATCATCAGTGAATTCATGAGTCCTTGAGATTGTAGCCGTGTGAACTATAGAAGAATACAATTCTGCTCCTGCTAAATATAACTATTTATACTGCGAGAAATTTGAGTCGTTGGTACATGGCCATGGATGCTTGTGAATGTAGACTACAATGAAGAGTTTGTGACAAGATCACGACATTGGACCATCATGCCCGGCTAGGGATAGTGAGTACTTATGTTAACCTTGTTGGATATTCTCATTTTCTGTTATTAGTGTTTTGAGTTACAGGGCTATCAAAGACTTTGTTGTGGAAAGTGGCATTAGCACCATTCATTGAGTCTAAATAAGCATAGGAGTTTACAGCAAGGATTGAGATATCGCATCGTCAGCGTAATTGTGTCCCACTTGTTGAGTAGTCTCATTCTCTTTCTGCAGTCTCATTTACCATTACAAATGCTTTGAACTACCAGACTATTTACATTACAACAATTTGAGCTGTCTGCATATAGCCATGAATGCCTGCAAATGTAGACTGCGTTGAGGGAGTTCATGCAAAATTTATCACACTGCACAACCACAGCTAGTAAAGGATGGTTGGTACTCATGTACCAGTCTCCTCAAGCTGACATAACAGAAATATATGACGGTCATTATATTTCAATATATAAGGTTGTCCCACGAGTGCTCTATGCCAAATGTAACTAGACTAGAATACCCTGGCGGTATTTGACAACTGGAGGATCCCGTAGTGGTTCACTGATTGAATGTGGCCTTGATGCAGTTCCAGTCAAACTGAGTGTTTTGGTGGTGTAAAGCAGGGGATCAAAATTACAACCGAAATTCATCGCATCTAGTTCATGTATGTCATGCGATCCATGATGGTCACTGGTGCTGGTCAGGCCAGACCAGCAGTGAGAGAGCCAGACATGTCACAGGCTAACTTATACGAGAGAGGAAATAAAAGGAGACTGGATTACTATGCATTGCTAACAGGACCCACAGCGGTTTCCCTCTGTTTCTTCTTGACGTCATGGAAGCCACTATTGCATCAGGACAACAGTTCTGGCATTGTCATGAATGTTGTGTAGTACGCGTATGGAGATCTGCTATATATCCAAGCCCTCATCCGGATCATCTGAATCATTGATATCATCGGCAGAATCAGGATCACATAGAATCACCCCAGCTGATGTAACAGGGTTGCCTGAAGTCAAGATTAAAATGATGTTCGGAAACATAGATAAATGGAGTACCACCTTTGGGTACATAAGGTAGGGGGACTTGAGCTTGCGATTTTTCCTGCAACGGCATGAGCTTTATATTGAACGATACGTTCTGCATTGGATCTGGTCGAGCCTATAGTTTGGTCAGGTATAAGATTTCATGATAAGGTAGCGTTCGCGCTCACATCCTCCGATTTTTCCTGATCCAAATACTTTTCAGGTTTTCAAGAACTCGCAGCTTGCACGGGACATCTGCTTTCCAGCCCTCGACAGTCCTTTCTACACCGCGCTAACTCCCACCCCCTTATGAGGACCCCCACGACGAATTCCTTCATGCCCTTGCTCACCCACACACCAGCACTCGTCCCATTTCCGTCAAGGTCATAAACCAGGCATTCATTTTCATGTGTACGCTCAGGGAAGGGGATGGAGACACCCCAGAATTTCTCTGCTGGACCAGCTGGTGGAGGATGCACAGTCAGATGCATAAGCGTCAGTGGTAGGGAAATTTGAGTCAGTAGTTCGAGAAGAGGGCCGGGCTGGAGGTGTAATGCGAGGATCAAAGGTACTTGAGAAAGATGAGCAGGTACATGGACACCAATCGTGCTGTAAACACACCAGAACACATTGTGGACTAGCCTGAAAAGTGTCTGAATGAACTTATAAGCTTTTGGTGTAGATCCGAGGTCAAATGTCAGTGTGTCCACCAAGTCAATGATCACATTCAGTGATTCCAGAGGTACTACAAGGTTTTATCAATCTGATAATTATGCTCACCAAACACGCTGATACTGACCAGAATTGATACGAGCTAGTATCAAAAGGTTCGTGGCATGTTGGAGGATTCTGTAGATGTGGGCGTGATTTGGGAAGGTTATGTTGAGGGAGAGAGATTCGGGGCCTGTGTGCATTGGAGGTTGTAGTCTCAGTATTGATGGTGCCAGTGAATGTGGGATATACCTTTTTGCATCTGGGGCGTGTGCTCTGTGACAGAAACCAGACTGGGAGCATGTTTTGAAGTCAGATGGTTTGAAGGCAAGGGCTGTTGTGAGGAGAAGGAGGAGTAGGAGGAGTAGGAAGGTCCCTCAGGGACCACATTTTCTTGGTTGTGATGGATGAGTGGTATGACTTCTTGCAGTGTGAAGACATGTGAGCAGAAGGTCAGTTGATTACATAAGAATGATGCGCGCTTATCATATGCATTTCGAAAGTTCGAGATCGGACTTGGTCACTTTGTCTACACTTATGGTGTTAATGACAAGGCTGAAGCAGCGACCCTCCCCAGCCACAATGGTCTCGTGTTCAAAGTGTATGGCAAGATAAATCAGAACATGAGATAGGGAGAGCCGAATATGCTGGCAAAGCCTACTAGTAACAGAGTGACTTTAGTCTTTCTCCGAGTCTGTGTAGCTCCCTTGCTTGCTCAGCATTTTGAATTTGCAAGGCAAACAGGTGACCGTCCACCAGACTGACAAACCCCCAATCAACATAACAGCAGCAGGGACTTCCTTGCCAGCACCATCCTCATCACCCTCAAAACATCACCCATAGTATCTCCCACCTGCGCAGAGTCTATCCATTTGAGCATCCAGAACATCATACCAGCGATCAAAGATGGCGTGAACAACAGCAGGATAAACGTTGCAGCGAGACCAGAGTCCGATTTCGAGATGTTGAGTATGTGCCAGATGACGCGGGGAACTGTGATACCAACAGGGAATGTGAGGAGTGCTGTGAGTGGCAGGGGCTGACGATGACTCAGACGCGTAAAAGGTGATAACGGTGCAGAATGGATGTTGCTCCTACCTGCAGATGGTGTCCATAGCCACAAGTCATGTGCATATAGCGAAGAGAGCGGAAAAGCCTAGTATGCGACTAGTAGCACAGCCGCGAGGTGGGAGATGCTCAGTCTGCGATGACAAGATTGAACTTGAAGCGTCGAGGGCTTTGTGCATTGACTAGTAGTAGTAGGAGTGGTTGGATATGTTGGATGAGCTTGATGCATAGACGAAGCAATGATTGGACAACCCAGGCATTGATGGTATCACCAGATGTCAAATAATAGCAAGCTGTGGTGATATGTCAAGTTGTAGCCTATAGATGCCTGTGAGAGAAAATCTGAGTCAGTACCACCGCTGATGCTGCAGATATCACAAAAACTCACCTGTATTCAATTGCCTGACCCACCGGACTACTAGAAAGCTAGCAATGATTGCGCATATATGCACCTGGTCCTGAGTCAGTCTGAGTATTGTTTGCAAAACTTACATTGAGAAGATATTCAAGTTGCGGCTGAAGGCAAAGTCACTTGGGTGCTACTATTGAGGAAACTTTAAGTGTTAAGGACAGGAATGCAGAATTCACGCAAAGTCTGCGCAAAGTGCATGCAAAGTTTGCATACACTGTGTTACTGTGACTATCACATGTTCTCACACGCTCCTGCAACATCCAATATTCTTAACCCTTGTGTGATCGAAAAAGATCTACAACCACCGATACACTCTTCAAGTTGAAGATTGAAGATGGACCCAGTGGATCCTGTAAGTAGTACTTGTTGTGCAGTATCCAGCAATCACTAAAGATCTGTAGATATTAGTGTGCATTGCGAGCCACAAACAAAAGCCCCAACAGATATACTCACGAGCATGCGGATGGCCTCCCCCAGAGTTGGCAACTGTGCCAGAGGCGACGAGATCAGAAGCAGAGGTGCCGTTGGGGTTTTGGAGGAAGGTCTTGAGGTTCTTAAGTGGAGGAATTGAGGCGGGACACATTGGTCGAACCTTGCCGCATGAATTGGTGAGTACAACATTTGGCTACTGATAATCTGCGAGCTTACCTATTGTCATCTTGTTCATGACCTTAAGAGAAACGATGGTGGGCATTGGAAACAGAAGCTGGTTAGCATGGACGTTAGCTAGGAAGGATGTCGGCCACTGTGGATAGATAGACATACATATGCCTCGGTTAGCTCCTCGAACGAAGATGTGCCTATGGTGATACACCCCAATCTGCACAGACACAGCTCGCTACTGTTCCAGCTCAGAACAGGTCACATACCACTCAAAAACACCTGCCATCAAAAGAACGAATCGGTGTGACAATCATACTGGCGCTAGGCGCGTATGAATGTCATAGGCATATTTTGACTTGCCTAGAAGAAAAGAGTAAGACGCTAGTCACCAGCGCTATTCAGCTCCCAAGCTATCCGCTTTGGTACCACCTTTCCCCATAGCGCGCTACCCCGGTCCGACATCTAGGTGTGCCGCCCTCCCATGTCCTGCCTATGTCCACCTACCTCCGCTGGTGCGTTATATTTCTGTTAAGACCGTACTCAAGTAGTATCGGATCCGAAGGGCTTTGGCCTCAGCTCGTGCGCTGTGCCCCTTTCCCGAGTCTTGCCCCTTATTTCAGAGAGCTAAAGTATCGCGTCTAGTGAGACGGATAAGTATCGTAACGGATAAGTCTTGTATTGCAATGGATAAGTATTGCAATGGATCCGTTAAGACTTCCGGATATCGAACGTATAGAGTAACGGCTAATCCGGATCGGATCCGGACTAGAAACTAACGGGTGAGGACTGTCCGAAGACAGAGGCGGATATGTAGACTATAGGAATCTATCCTAAGTCTCGGAGTAGACAAGAGTAGCGTACTCAAGTCCAGACGGATAACGGAGGGATTTAGAGTCCAGACGGAATGAGTGCAATCTAAGATGATATTCGAACTGATCTACTACAGCGCATATACAAAGGTTTATATACTACGGATAGCTAACGGAATGATCAATAAGCAAAGGTGCGAGGCTATGTACGAAAGTATAAGCAAAGTCTAAGTGGAGCGTATTGGTAAGTTGGATGGATCACGAATCATGAACCGGGAATGAAGTACAAGTAAAAGTGGATTCGTAAGTGTAGCGGATCAGTAAGCATAGCGGATCAGTAAGCAAAGCGGAAGTAAAGGATAACCGGTATACCGGTGTACAGGAATACCGAAAGGAGATGAACGATAGTTAGAGTTATATGAACAGGAAATGAAATAAGAATCAAGGCGGATCTGTGGACCGGACGATGGATATGTTCATCGGATCTGGATCGGATCTGAGATCCAGATCATCGGATCTGTAACCGGATATATGGTATATGACAATTTCCTTAAATGTCGCTACTCATCAGTCGCAGGTCTTATTACATTTGTCCTCATGTTCCGCAGCGCTGCATGTTCAATTACCTGTTGCTACATCGTGCCCTCACCAGTGTCGCTACTATACTCGCCTACGCATCCTGAACCCCTATGCAGTATGATAAAATGACCCATCCTACATACAGTACAGTACTTCCCTTCCCCAGTGTGAAAGAGTAATAGCGACTAGGCTGGTTAGAAACTAGCGCTAGCTATCCAAACAGGCGCGAGTGTAATATTCGACCCAAGAGGACTGCTATTGAAGCAACTCCCTTCAAATATGCAAGGGTAGCAATGATGCGAAGGGCTGATAACCTATAGCGACCTAAGACCAAAAACCAATGAGTAGCGCTGTAGCGATCAGCGACTAGTGGCAAGTGAGTTCCGACAGAGAAACATGCAGAAGTGTTTAGCGCTATGCAAGTTGTCCTATGCGATAGCGCTATGTGACGTCCGACTAGCAACAGCAAGAAGAAATCAAAAGAAGGGAAAGCGAGGGATAAGGTATGATAGTGCAAGTGGAATGCCTGATAGCGACTAGATTATAGCTCGACTACCGACAGCGATCCCGACGTTGCGAAGATCAAACTTATGAAGGAACTTTAGCGACGCGCACTCGAAGCAAGTCAAGCGACACACGATCGGAGAGATTGGCAAGAGCAGAATCGATTGCACCAAAACTAGGATATAGCGACTAAAGTGACTCCGATACCAGCAAAGGTCCGGGGAAGGGAAGTACTGTACTGTATGTAGGATGGGTCATTTTATCATACTGCATAGGGGTTCGGGATGCGTAGGCGAGTATAGTAGCGACACTGGTGAGGGCACGATGTAGCAACAGGTAATAGAACATGCAGCGCTGCGGAACATGAGGACAAATGTAATAAGACCTGCGACTGATGAGTAGCGACATTTAAGGAAATATAACGCACCAGCGGAGGTAGGTGGACATAGGCAGGACATGGGAGGGCGGCACACCTAGACGTCGGACCGGGTAGCGCGCTATGGGGAAAGGTGGTACCAAAGCGGATAGCTTGGGAGCTGAATAGCGCTGGTGACTAGCGTCTTACTCTTTTCTTCTAGGCAAGTCAAAATATGCCTATGACATTCATACGCGCCTAGCGCCAGTATGATTGTCACACCGGACCTTTGCTGGTGTCGGAGTCACTTTAGTCGCTATATCTTAGTTTTGGTCCAATCGATTCCGCTCTTGCCAATCTCTCTGATCGCGTTGAAGGATCTTCAACTCAGCTGAGGGTGCAGCTGATATAATTGTTGAAGGGAGGAAAATATGAGTGCGATATGTTCGTCCCTTAGGGGAAGCGGAGAAAGCAAATATCCACTGGTCAACTCTAGGGGGAATGCGCAAAGCGCGTGATAAGGCGAAAGCGCGGGAACAAAGGCGCTATAGGCGCGCGAAGCGCGGGAAAGTCGCGCGTCGAAAAGCGGAACTGGGTGAAAGCGGTATGCGAGCGATAGTGAGATGTTAAGACGTGTACTGAGATGCTGATAAGACAACTGATGCGGATATGGCCACTAGAGCTAACTGCTACTAGGGCTTGCGATGATTTATTCAAAACATAATAAAAACTCGGAGATGGTGACTGTCTATGATGATGGTGGTCCGTGGTAATGTGTGTTGTGTAAAGTAAAAAAAATGTGTAATGAAAAATGTGTACCAAGTGAAAATAAACATGGTACAATGTTGAAATAAATGATAAATGGAGAAATGCATACCTGGGAACTTGGTTGGACATGGGAAAACACAGTGGGAAGTCAGGCGCCCTATGGCGCTTAGGCGCGGGAAAATTCGCCTAAAGCGCGTGCAAGTCGCGCAAGTGTCGCCTATGTCGCGAAAGTGTCGCCTATGTCGCGCGCGTCGTGCGAACGTCGCGTTTATCACGCTAGTGTCGCGTTGCATGCATAGTATTGTAGACTCGACCTACAGTGCAATATATGCCATTGTGAGGCTACTCAGGATCGAGTCTCTACAGCGTGTCGCTTGACTTGCTTTAAGTGCGCGTCGCTAAAGTTGCCTCATAAGTTTGATTTTCGCAACGTCGGGATCACTATCAGTAGTCGAGCTATAATCTAGTCGCTATCGGGCATTCTACTTGCACTATTATACCTTATTCCTCGCTTTCCCTTCCTTTGATTTCTTCTCGCTGTCGCTAGTCGGACGTCGCATAGCGCTATCGCATAGGACAACTTGCATAGCGCTAAACACTTCTGCATGTTTCTCTGTCGGAACTCACTTGCCACTAGTCGCTGATCGCTACAGCGCTACTCATTGGTTTTTGGTCTTAGGTCGCTATAGGTTATTTAGCCCTTCGCATCATTGCTACCCTTGCATATTTGAAGGGAGTTGCTTCAATAGCAGTCCTCTTGGGTCGAATATTACACTCGCGCCTGTTTTGGATAGCTAGCGCTAGTTTCTAACCAGCCTAGTCGCTATTACTCTTTCACATTGGTATACCATTTCATACTAGAATACCCAGCACACACTTGTCCCTGCAATGCTATGCGAGCATCCTTAGACACGCGCGCCTGCACTCTCACGAACCTACTCAATGAGCAAAAACACGCCAAACAGCTGCTTACCATCATTGCCCAAACCAAACACTTTGCATCCATGTTCAGAGACATCACCCCCACCTGCAGACCGCAGAGAAGCCAGATAACCAAAGGCCAGCCCCCACCCCCGCCCACCACATCCCAAATGCCTTAAGAAGGCATTTCACGTCCCCGCACACGCCGGGACCATCACTTCAGTAACATCTGTACACAATACACATAGTTAGAATAAACACATGTATGTACTGTCCAGCACAGGGCTTCGCCCCACCGGACAATAAACAAGCATTCAAAAAAGGGAAACACCCCGATCTGAGAATGTACAACTGGACAACGAATCAGCCTGCAGTTGAAGGCAAGCTCCAGTCGTCTTTCCACCAATGAAATAAGATTCTTCTTTGAAGTAGTGGCCGTGGTACCTGTATGTTGCAATTGAAAGCGGACAAGTGACATCACTACTTCACCAGTCTCAAGAGTATATAGACCCCATGAAGATGACTATGAAAGGGACAAGACAGTTCACAGCAGGCTGTGGAGATGGTCAGATGCACTGGATATGACAGCGACTGGTCAGGAGGAAGTTTATCCACCTTTGCTATGAACTTCATGCGTTCAGAATCCCGACCGCTGTCTTGCTACTTAAGGGTCTTATGTACAATGCGTGTATAGTGACAACACAACTATACAGGATAAGACTTCTTGCCAGTCCTTAAGTACACGGTCTACGACTTTTCTAGTTTTCGTGGTAGATAATGTGTGAGTTCTTGGGAGGGTTTACTGATGTGTCCTCTTCTTGTTGTTCCCTGGTGGAATACTTGTAGATTCCCTAATGTTCTGATGGTAAGATCTGTTTCAATCTCGTTGGTCGTGTCTCAACCTATGAAAGTCTGTCTCAACTTTGTCGTGTTCTCGTGTCTCCCTTCCTGAAAAAGAGAGAGTCTGTCTTAAATACGTGAAGCCTAGTTAGAAAGCTGTTCTGGTGTTGTATACTCAACCACTGTAAGGTGGTACACAACAAGTAATGAAGTCTGTCTTAAATATGTAAAGCCTAGTATGAAAGCTGTTCTGGTGTTGTATACTCAGCCCCTGAAAGGTAGCACACAACAAGTAGTATATAAATAGATTGTTATATAAGCGACCCCTGTAAGGTAGTATACAACTAATCTCTGATACAATGTTTATCTTACTTCAAGGCACTCATGGCCTGCACTTTAAGTCTTACAGACTCTCATGGTTTGAGAGAAGAGTGAAAGTGTCATATACCATATATCTGGTTACAGATCCGATCCAGATCCGATGAACATATCCGTCGTCCGGTCCACAGATCCACTTTGATTCTTATTTCATTTCCTGTTCATATAACTCTAACTATCGTTCATCTCCTTTCGGTATTCCTGTACACCGGTATACCGGTTATCCTTTACTTCCGCTTTGCTTACTGATCTGCTACACTTACGAATCCGCTTTTACTTGTACTTCATTCCCGGTTCATGATTCGTGATCCATCCAACTTACCAATACGCTCCACTTAGACTTTGCTTATACTTTCGTACATAGCCTCGCACCTTTGCTTATTGATCATTCTGTTAGCTATCCGTAGTATATAAACCTTTGTATATGCGCTGTAGTAGATCAGTTCGAATATCATCTTAGATTGCACTCATTCCGTCTGGACTCTAAATCCCTCCGTTACCTGTCCGGACTTGAGTACGCTACTCTTGTCTATTCCGAGACTTAGGATAGATTCCTATAGTCTACATATCCGCCTCTGTCTTCGGACAGTCCTCACCCGTTAGTTTCTAGTCCGGATCCGATCCGGATTAGCCGTTACTCTATACATTCGATATCCGGAAGTCTTAACGGATCCGTTGCAATACTTATCCATTGCAATACAAGACTTATCCGTTACGATACTTATCCGTCTCACTAGACGCGATACTTTAGCTCTCTGAAATAAGGGGCAAGACTCGGGAAAGGGGCACAGCGCACGAGCCGAGGCTGAAGCCCTTCGGATCCAATACTACTTGAGTACGGTCTTAACAGAAAGTGGGAAGCTATTATTACTCAGTGTAGAATGGGCTCCTTTTATACCTTTTTGGGAGGCCATTTTACTAAGCATCACTCATCACAGCATTAGTAAGTCACTGGCTTACTAACCATGCCATTTGGCAGTGCTGAATCAGCTGCTTACAAAGTAGTTTACAAATAAAGTTCATAATATTACAAAGCATGATAAATCATGATGAAGTATGACGAAGCATGACCAATCATGACAAATCCTTACAAATCAGATTATTGCCTATCACATGACATGCTTACAAACACATCTGGTGGCTCACTGAAGGATTCTGTGGCTGAATGAGCCTGAAACAAATAGAAACAAATGGAAACAAATGGAAGCCACATGACAAACCATGCAGGATCCTTACAAAGCAGAATATTGCCTATCACATGACATGCTTACTAACACATCTTGGTGGCTCGCTGGTGGCTGAATAAACCACACAAAAGAAATGAAAAGTGTAAGAACCTAAGTGGCTCTCGCTGTGAGTTCAAAGGGGTGTGGAGACCTGGACTTCTGTGGTGCTTCAACAGGTGCTTGAGGGGGCATGAAGCGCACGGTCTTCGTTTGTACTTCACGAGGAGCATCACGAGGCTCATCTAAATCATCTGAGTCATATGCTGGACTCTCTCGCACTCGACGATGGCTGGTAGTAGTCGGAGGGGCACGATGATCTCTAATGGACTGGATGCAAAGGGTGATGGGATCATTGAACTCGGTGTCGAAAGCTTCGTCCGAGAAAACATGAGGACCTGCCTCTATGACCTTCTTGAAATGGGTTGGCTCGTTGTGGTTGAAATACGGGTCCTTAAGCTCGAGTCGTTGAAGGATTTGACAATGAGCACGGACCAGTAGCCCTTGCCAAAAATACTTGTCACAGTTGCATCCAGAGATCTTGTTATTACTGATGAGCCAGACGGCAACGGCTCGAAACTGACTGTAATAATGCATAAGCTCCTTCTCTGTATTAATGTCGCTGTCCGCTTGATTAATGACAATGTGTTCGAGCTCGCGAACAGTGTAGCGCTGTCCCTTGCTAGCACCTGGATATTGGCTCAAAATGCTCTTCTTGAAGGTGCCATATTCATGACTCTCGAAGCCCGTAAGCGTTATCCAAAAACACTTGATTTGACAATCCACATAGCACACTAGACTTTTGCACTTATCAGCACTTGTTAGACCGTAAGTAGAGGCGAGATCTTCAAACACTTTGAAGAACTCCAACAGCTCCAATGTCTCGCTGTTAAAAATCAGTGCTTTGCTAGAATTAGGGCTGGGCATGGCACCTGTGCCTCAATGCACGTGAGACATGGCGGTAGTAGTCGGCTGGGTTGTGGCTCGAGCTTGGGTATTAGTGAAGATGGCGGGTCTTAAGATGAAAGGTTGCGGTTGCTGAAAATTAAATGAGGGTTGTTGTAGGGGTGCAGTAGCGGTGGGATATGATGGTCTAAGGTTGTCCAGTGTGAACGGATTCTCATCTTCATTGTTGGTGTTGTCATCATCTGAGTCGATTCTGGGGCGAATGTGGCGGGGAACGGGATTTGATGGTGTGACTGGGTCTGGTGGAAGGATGGAAGAGCCAACGAGAGTGTGGTTGTCTCTGATGTGAGCCAGCGTGGATAGTAAGGACAGTGGGATGCGCTAGGATAAGTCAAGAGATCTGAAACACACCCCTCGCGGTGGGCTCTAATATGTAAGAACCTAAGTGGCTCTTGCTGTGAGTTCAAAGGGGTGTGGAGACTGCTAGTGTGATGCTGAAATGCTATAGAAATAGATTAGCGTTAATGAATGTTATGCGATAATGATCGAGACGAGTGCAAGATGATAAATGATGGATATAGCGATACAATTTAGATAACGAGTGTGAGACTGAGACTGGGAGACTGGTATGATTGCCTGTGGTAGTGAGTGTACATGGGCTACTTTTATACTTCGAAATACTAAGGGTCGGGTATAGCTATGCCAATGTGGTGAAAGAAATAGTAGTCAGCTAGATATACCAACTAACTTACTAAATCCTAATGGGTGCGAGTGCAGTACGTCGACCCAAGGGGACTGCTATTGAAGCACTTCCTTCTAATAGTGCGAGGGAAGAGAAAGGAAGAAACTAAGATCTAAGACCTGAGATGTTCTGACCAACTGAAGGTCCGAGTCCAAGAATGTCCAACATGGTATGGGATACCGATGGTACACACCCGATGCGAGATGCTGATGAGGGACACCAATGCGAGATACCAATGAAGGACACCAATGCAAGATACTGATGCAAGGTGAGGAGTCTAATGCCAATGAGTGGCAGGTGAGTCTAGGCCGAGGTAAGGAGAGTCTAGGTATGACTAGGTATGGGTTGCCGACGTAAGACTACCGGTAGCGGTCCGGATCTCACAAGGCCTAGGTAAAGAAACCTTAGATAGAGTGCACTTAGAGCAGTCAAGGCACGTCCGATGATAAAAGCAAGGGGGATTGATTGCACAATCAAAGACTAACTAAGGTGACTCCTACAACAGTACCAGGTATGTCTGAGGAAGGGAAGTGAGGGATAATACGAACTTGAGCCCTATTTATCTAACTGCATGAACGTCCGGAATCGCACAGGTGAGAGTAGTAGCGAAATGCGAGGTACCTGGGTCAATATGTAATAAGGCTCGCGAGTGCTGCAGCCATGGGAATACATGTAATAACACCTGCTGTTCGTTCAGTAACGGTAAAATAAGCTTAAAATGCACCAATGGAGATAGGTGGACATGGGCAGGACATGGGAGGATTTGGTACCGATGGGACAGAATGGTCAGCCGAAGTGCACGATGGCTGATCTGACGAGCAAGGGATGGTATAGACAACCCTGGCTCTTCTGCAAGAGACTGAGACCACGGATCCATATTGGCCGAGTCGGGCATAGACCGGTGCGACATGGGTGAGTCGAGTGAGTCGAGACTTTTGCAAGGAAGTGGTGTATGGATGCGATGTGGACTTCTAGGCTGCTTGACTCCTATGGCGAAATGGGGTTCTGCGAGGCTAGCCTGAGCTTGAACACCACACCGAATTGATTATGTGATGATGGGCGCTGAAGGGAGTGGCGTCGCGCCTGACTGTTATAGTCTAAGTACGCCCCTATTCATTTTCTCTTCTTACATTGTATTACGTCACAATCACTATCAAAGCCGTCGCTAGACTTATTGTCTTATCTCTGATTCATTGTATTACATCACGATCGCTATCAAGCCGTCGCTAGATGACTCATCTCTTATCTCTGACTCATCTCTTACCTCTGACTCATTCTGATTCATCAATACCTGCCCTAAAGCAGTTACTGTTCACTATATAAACCCATTCTGTACATTGTATTTCTTCACTTTAATCTTACTAGGTTTTACCTGGAACTTCCTTTGCTTAAGACCTCCAATCTCAAGTCGTCTGAACTTGATTCAAGTCAAGGACACTCTCCTTGCCTTGTCTTATGAACTCTTGCATACACAGGAGCCTTGACTCGACCTTAGCCGAATACTCTTATCGAGTAGCTATTGTCGGAACTATCCTAGTTCATAACAAAAGATTAAAGTGCCCTTCAAACCTCTCCACCACAAGAGGCCCAGATTGCTGATTAGCAAAGACGACCACTTGGGTCAGAAAGTACTGGTGGGAACACGATCCCAATGAACCCGATTCCCCAGAAGAGTATCACGAGGCCACAGGTCCAGATACAGAAGATAACAGAGAGAGACGCACACCGTCCCCTGTAACCACAGAACCAGATAACCAATCCTTGACTTCATCCGACGAATTCCCGGTAGAACAACCACCCCGAAACCTAACAGCCAACCCTAGCTTTAGGATGTCGACTACTACCTCTTCAGAACTGAAAGCAGGTGCACCTACGCACTACAACGGAAGCCCTGACCAGGCTCTCAGATGGTTATATTCAGTGAAAGCATACTTCACTGTTAACACCTTGATCTACAACTCCAATGAAAAGAAAGTTGTTACCGTGCTCACTTATATGACTGAGGGCAGCGCAGGAGGATGGGCTACAACATTTTATGCGGAAGCCAACTCCGATCCTATCCTGAAGTACGGAACTTTCGTCGACTTCGAAAAGAACTTCAAAGAAGCATTCGCTCCAGCCAATGCTAAGGTAGTCGCCATAAACAAGTTAAGAACCTTGAAACAAGGGAATGACTTGACGACCTATATCGCTGAATTCAAGACACTAGCATCGCTAGCCAGCATCAAAGAATCCCAAGTCTTGATTGTGTTCTTCAATGATGGATTGAAAGGGGGACTCGTAAACTCCATATGCCAGATGGAAACCATCCCTGATTCCTTCGACAAATACATAACCGCAGCTATCCGGCTAGACAGTAACTGGCAACGAGGCGCAGCCATATGCAACAACCGCCGTAACATCACTAAACCATCTGGACAGTGCTACGTACCAAAACCATCCTTCAATTGGAACCATGATCCAAACGCCATGGAAGTAGATTGTCTGAACGAAGAAGAATGCAACGAATACTTCAGGAAAGGGAAGTGTTTCACTTGCAGCCAGATCGGACACATTGCTCGCAAATGTCCTGACAAGAAGAAAGGAAAGACCCTGATATGTCGCAAAGAAGTAGAAAGCAATGATGAAGAAGAAGAAGCAGAAGTCCGTCGTCTTAACGAGGATTTTTGATATGGGAGACTGGATCAACGTCAGTATCTTCCGATGTACCTATAAGACTTGTATGAAAAGTTGGAGAACGTAAGGAACTTCGTGTTCCAATTTCCCTCATCTCAAAAACTCGTCTGAAAACCGTTGAAACCACTGCAGTCATCGACTCTAGAGCAGCCAGAACTTTTATTTCCGAAAATTTCATCAAACAGCATTGAATCCGAACCCACGCCCTCAGTAAACCTCTCAAGGTTACTACTACCGATGGAAGCTACTCCAAAAGCGGAGCAATACGCAGATATTGTGTTCTTACCATCAAGATAGATGGACGATCCATGATTGGAAAATTTAACGTCACACGCCTCGGGAGAAGAGATCAAATCCTCCTCGGAATTCCCTGGCTACGCGCTATGAACCCCATCATCGATTGGGCAGCGGAAACACTTATCCTCTCACACACTGAGAAAAGTGACCAAGTAGAAGAAGAAGTCGACAAAGTGAGAAAGAGGAATGGTCTTTCACCTCTATTTCGACAAGAACCTATCGATCGAACCTGGAAACAATCCAAGCTTAGGAAAGAAGAACCGGCTATTGAAACCCCCGTTGTTTATCCAAAAGCGACTATTGAAGAAATTATTGACGAAGAAGCATCGCACACTCTTCCCATCCCTGATCTACTCCCCATCCCTGATGATGACGATGAAACCTTTGATACTAAGGAAGACGTCTGGACACAAGAGAACTTTGCTGCACCTGTGCGAGAAGTCTCTATGTACGATCTAGATGATGACAAATTTTTGGTAGAATATTCCTCTGATGCATCCGAACTCCGGGTAATTTCGAACACCACTATGGACATACCATTGACCTCCGACGGAACCAGTCACTCGGAACAGAAACCCATGGTTAAACCCCTGCCATGGCCTACAGAATACGCGAAAGTCAGTAACAAAACCCAACAGTTCGCTCTAGCTGTGGGCTTAGAACAAAAGAAGAAAAATTTCGAAGAACTCATACCCTCTTATCTACACGACTTCGCCGACATATTCACTAAAGACGGTCTTAACCAACTACCCCCTGAACGACCCAGTATTGACCACCGTATTGAAACGAAACCCGGATTCATTTCCAAGACGTCGAAAATTTATCCCCTCTCCATTGCTGAACTAACCGCTGTCAAAGTGTTCATTGATGAAAACGTAAAGAAAGGTTTTATCTCAGAATCCAAGTCGCCACAAGCCAGTGGTTTCTTCTTTGTAGGAAAGAAGAGCAGAGATCTATGACCCTGCCAAGATTATCGATACATCAATGATTGGACGATCAAGAATGCTTATCCGCTACCGCTTCCTTTATCCCTTGTTGCACAGTTACATGGAGCAAAGTATTTCACCAAGATGGATGTTCGCTCCGGTTACAACAATATCTGTATTCACCCCGATGATAGATGGAAAGTCGCGTTCACCACGGAATTTGGACTCTACGAACCATATGTCATGTTCTTTGGGCTTTGCAATTCTCCAGCCACGTTCCAAGCTTACATGAATTGCACCTTCCAGCAAGAGATTAATGAAGGATGGTTGGTAATCTATATGGACGATATCCTCATCTTCTCAAACGACATTGATGAACACCATGCCCACACCCGCCGTATCTTAACAAAGATCTGTAACGAACAACTCTTTTTGAAACCGGAAAAATGCACCTTTGATGCAAGGTCGAATATCTTGGTATGATAATTCGTCCAGGTTGCGTCGCCATGGATGTTGCCAAAACTGATGGAATCCGCGACTGGCCAACTCTGACTACCGTCAAGGAAACTAGATCATTCCTTGGGTTTTGTAATTTCTATCGAAACCTCATTCCCCATTATTCTGACATCGCACAACCCCTTATCGATTTAACAAAGAAAGATAACACATTCCTATGGTCCACTCCTTGTCAAGATGCATTCGCAACATTGAAAGAGTGTTTTCTGAAACAAACCAGTCCTCCGTAATCCTGACCGTCACGACAATTTGCAGTCGCCACTGATGCCTCCTTAGTTGCCACTGGCGCCGTCCTACTTCAGACTGATGAAAACGGCGTATATCATCCTTGTGGCTATCTTTCTCAATCCCTGAATCCTGCAGAACAAAATTATCAGATCTTTGATCAGGAACTTCTCGCCATAATCTGCACTCTCCAAGAATGGCGTCATTATCTAGAAGGAAATCCTCATCCGGTTGTCATATTCACCGATCATAAGAACCTCCTCTATTTCCGCACCGCTGAAGGATCTTCAACTCAGCTGAGGGTGCAGCTGATATAATTGTTGAAGGGAGGAAAATATGAGTGCGATATGTTCGTCCCTTAGGGGAAGCGGAGAAAGCAAATATCCACTGGTCAACTCTAGGGGGAATGCGCAAAGCGTGTGATAAGGCGAAAGCGCGGGAACAAAGGCGCTATAGGCGCGCGAAGCGTGGGAAAGTCGCGCGTCGAAAAGCGGAACTGGGTGAAAGCGGTATGCGAGCGATAGTGAGATGTTAAGATGTGTACTGAGATGCTGATAAGACAACTGATGCGGATATGGCCACTAGAGCTAACTGCTACTAGGGCTTGCGATGATTCATTCAAAACATAATAAAAACTCGGAGATGGTGACTGTCTATGATGATGGTGGTCCCTGGTAATGTGTGTTGTGTAAAGTAAAAAATGTGTAATGAAAAATGTGTACCAAGTGAAAATAAACATGGTACGATGTTGAAATAAATGATAAATGGAGAAATGCATACCTGGGAACTTGGTTGGACATGGGAAAACACAGTGGGAAGTCAGGCGCCCTATAGCGCTTAGCGCGGGAAAATTCGCCTAAAGCGCGCGCAAGTCGCGCAAGTGTCGCCTATGTCGCGGAAGTGTCGCCTAAGTCGCGCGTGTCGCGCGAACGTCGCGTTTATCGCGCAAGTGTCGTGTTACATGCATGATACTGTAGACTCGACCTATGTTGCAATATGTGTCATTGTGAGGCTACCCAGGATCGAGTCTCTACACCACACAGAAGTTAACCCATCATCAAGCCAGATGGCAACTCCTTCTTTCATGCTACGATATCAAACTCCATCATGTACCAGGAACCAAACTCGCCGCACCAGATGCCCTATCTCGCTGACCTGATCATATGCCGGATATCGTTGATAATGAAGATATGACACTGCTCCCTGATTCCATGTTTGTCCGACATCTCGATCAAGAACTCATGACAACTCTTGTGAACCCTGACCCTGATGACACCGACCCTATCTTCCAAGCCGCTTCTGATGCTCTGAACAGCCTTTGTCTTCCCCCCATGAAATCTGCTCTTTCCAATTGGACGATTAAGATGACATCTTATTCTATAAAGATCGCGCCTACGTCCAACCAGCCGGACGACACGCTATTTTAGAACGTACTCATGATCACGCCACGGCGGGACATCCCGGTCGTTTTAAAACCGAAGAACTGGTTAAACGTGACTTTTGGTGGCCCTCCATGGGCACTTATATCTGAAAATATGTTGAGGGTTGCGCCCTTTGTCAGCAAATGAAATCCGATACTCATCCTACCACCCCCCCGCTGGTTCTCATTCCATCTTCAGTCTCCACTCCCTTTGCCCAAGTATCCGTCGACCTCATCACTGATTTACCACCATGCAACGGTTTTGATTCTATCATGGTCGTGGTAGACATGGGCTTATGAAGGGGGTAATTCTCATTCCTTGTATGAAAACCATCACCTCAGAAGGCATAGCAAAGAAGTTTTTCAAATATGTCTATCGCCACTTCGGACTCCACAAGAAAGTGATCTCAGATCGAGGACCGCAGTTCGTATCCAAATTCTCTAAAGCCCTTGCTAAGCTTTTGAAATATGACATCGCCGCTTCCACCGCTTATCATCCGCAGACGGATGGCCAGACCGAACATCTAAATCAAGAACTAGAAACCTACCTCTGAATCTATGCCCGCAATAACCCAGAAGAATGGGTCGAGCATCTCCCTATGTCCGAATTCATCCACAACCACCGAAAACATGACTCTCGCAATGCATCCCCATTCTTCCTTATGATGGGATACGAGCCACAGGCTCTCCCTCATGTGCTCCCCAACTCCACCGTTCCGGCCGCAGAAGAACGGCTCCGCCTTCTTCAGAAGATACGCGAAGAAGCCATCTCTTGTCATAATCTCGCAATGCAGCGAATGGCTGCATGATCATACGGAAAGAAATACCAACCATGGAAAGTTGGAGATAAAGTTTGGTTATCAGGAAAGAACCTCATTACACAATTACCTTCACTCACGAAAACTTGCCCCAAAACAAAGATGGACCTTTTACCGTGAAAGCGTACTCTCCCCTATCACATTCACACTCCAACTCCCAGCACAATGGAAAGTTCACCCCACGTTCCATGCTTCCGAACTATCATCCTATCATGAAACCGAAATCCACGGTCCGAATTTCCACGATCCACCACCTGATGTCATAGATAACGAAGAAGAATACGAAGTTGAAGCGATCCTATCGCACAAAGGTATGGGTAAACAAAGACGCTATCTCGTATCTTGGAAAGGGTATGCCTCTGCTAGCAACGAATGGATCCCAGAAGAGAACCTAGGCAACGCCTCAACTATCCTCGCTACTTATAAGAAAACCAATCAATTATAAGAACCCCATTGAAATCATGCCTTCTTCAATCAAACGACTTCAACTCCTTCTCTTACGCGCGTCCAAGAACTCTCTGCTGCTATGACCACTGCCTCTCAAAACCTTTCTTCCCCAGTACTTTCCCCAACATCTCTGCTACCACGCTAACCGATGAATTGGTGAACTCCAACTATTTTGATATCCTTGACAATATAGAAACCAATACCCTGTTCGAGTCCGCTCTCACCTCTGAGCAATACGCCATCGATATAGATC
>NW_024540750.1:0-20265 GCF_016647625.1 Suillus subalutaceus
TCGTCCAGTTGACACTGAACCCAGCGAAACCTGCGTGCAATCCTATGATGAATTTCTAAGGAGCAAGCGGAATTTGCTGTACTTACATGCCCTCGGCCTTTTCCAACAATTTCTCCAAAATCGTCTTCTTCAACGCGTGGGTAGTTGTGACAAACGCTTCTGAGTACTCAGCTGCTCGGTAATGTGCACGTGTATATCTTCTTTCATTTGTCCTGCGCTGTCCTTCAGCGACATGGTAGGGAGATCACGAAATGCTTCTTGGATTTCTGGCTCGCTTCTACCGGTGACGAAAAGTCGTAGTCGAGCATCTTCAGCAAGGTTTACAAGATGTCCGACCAGGTCGGGGTAATTCTTGCATTCGTCCAAGGCGTCAATCACGAGGACTGGTCGGCGAACCAGCATAGACACTTCAACGAGAAGCTTTCGCAGAAATCCGAGATCTGTAGGATGTGACTTTGAATTGCGATGTTCCTGCAAGAGGTTTCGCAGAGAATCAAGGTCCCCTTTGTGTTCGATTCTTGCTCTCGCCTATCTTTGTGATCCAGTCGTCTTTACATTGTTGAAGCAGCTGAACAATCAAGGAGCGCAATACTGCAGCCGCATTTGTCGTCCTGTCGTCTCGAAAATTGCAGTAGAAAAAAGCGAGCGTCTGTAGCTCTGCTTCATCGCCACCACGAATTTCGTCTATGACGGCTGAGCTGAAAACACGGGTCAACATAGGCCCTGAAAGCTTTCTAGACGGGTCCGAACTTACGCAAGGATTGTCTTTCCATGTCCAGCTGTTGCGAGTGTCAACGACCTGCAATTAATGGTGAATGATGCAACTCACGGTGGCCATTCAACCATAGAAATGCGTGATCCGATGTATTCCAAGTCTTATACTCATCTGCGTGGAAAATCCAACGACCGGTACCAGGGTTTCGCTGACCATGGGAGGCGGCGTGCTTGTCATCACAACACACGGGGTTCATCCATTGGAGGAACCTCCGACGTTCCTCGTCTATGCGCGCGTGAACAGGGTTGAGGCAGTAACTGGCAATCAGTCGCGCACCTTTTCGCGCACCTTCGTGCAGCAGAATCATTTTTCAATTCCTCAACTCCCCGATTGACTTTTTGGATTCCACGATTGGCTTCTTGACTTCTCGATCGACTTCCTTGAGCGTATTCCTTCCGGTGGTATTAGTATTGGCGATCATCACAAGCAAGCAAATCACCATGTGTCGATTACTAAAATTTGTGTGATCTCGCCACAATACTTTTTAATCTATCAATGATCGCCTGCTTCCTTTTCTTTGAATGGCCACGTCAATCTGGAATCGTCTTTTCATTTTCCCGCTTCCCGGCTCTGTTCGTTTGGCAGAATGCTCTCAGTTCGACCAGTAAATTTGCAACTGGTCCATCTGCAGCCATCAATTTGAAAGCATGGCTGAGATGGGGTGGAAGAGCGTCATCCTGCTTGATCGCCATAACTGTGGTGAGGACGCCACCGACTGCGCTGAGCTCATTAAGCAGACTCTGACAGGAAGTCGGCGTTGCGGACGAAGCAACATATCTATACAAAAGATCTGACGCTTGAGCTATTGTTTGAATGACCTGAAGAACACGACACCACCGCCGCGATGACACTGATGGGATCCGACATCTGGGAGGTAGAAACTGAAACTCTAGGCGCTCAGCAACGCCGTGGCTTTGAACCAAAGAAAGGCGCCCATTAATCCATTTGCGACAAAACCCTGAGACCATGATGCAGTGACAAATTGATGATCGATAAGAGCTAGTGATGTGAAGTACATGCAGTATATGGACGTTGGAACTAGATCATTTTTGTGAGTATCCAATGACTTGAAGAGGATAACCCGCCTGAGAATCCAGAAGCAAGGTTACGTTCGGGCAGAGAAAACTGATGGAATGGAAGGGCAACATGATGTTAGCACGCGTTCGACGCATGGAGGCTACATCCATTCTGCCGGTGATTGTGTATAATACTTATCCTGCCGTCATCACTGTAATCTTCTTGATTGAAAGATGGTCGATCGACTGCGTGGCGTTGTTATGTAGAAAAACAAAGTGCCAGCCACGGATAACGCATTACTTACGTCACAACTTGAACATTCGACTTCATGTCCGACGACTTGTCCGTGGTTATTTAAGCCAGGCTTCACGCCATGGCACGTCATCCCGGCTGACTCACTGATGGATGTTGGATCCATGATTATTATATCATATACAGGAAGAGATAATGTATTGACGTCCCACGGCTGCTACTGATACAATCATCCAGTTCCGACTCATCAACTTGCATCGAATTCCTCCCTCAGCTCGTACCCTCTTCAAATCCCCATCATCCCTTCCTCTCCCCCTCCAGATGCTACTTCCTCAATATTCTAATATTTACTACGCCTCACGCCTGTCCTCATCCTCTCTACCTCTCTAATTTCCCATTCACCCCCACGCCGCAGCACCTGCCTATAAGAAACCATCGAAGAAGCACTCAGGATGATTCCTGGGCGTTGTTTTGGCTGGCACATCTGGAAAGAGCGCGCAGAGAATATAGAAGTGTGTTGTAGAGAATGAAAGCACAGCCTGTTCAATGACTCTTCGGACAAGCCGTTCCGTTTTAAAGTACGTCATCACACATACTCTAAAAATCCTGAGCTTGTATCTTCCCAATTCCATTCCTAATTCGTCTCTCTGCAGATATTTGTCTACCCTTCCTTCACGTGCTCTGCCCATTCCCTTGCATGCGGCAGAGCTCCAGCACCCGCCTATGAGATGTTTGCGTTCTCGTGTAATGTACATCTGCACTTCTCCTACACAGCGGGACTCTGTAGGATGACGAGCACGGTGAGTAATATCTACTTGGCCATTCGACTCAGCGTATAGCTAATACCTCATCTTTCTCCGCACATTCGTAGAAGACATCAATTCTCACACCTTCCTACTCAGTCCTATTATCCCTCAAGCACGCATTCCAAAGGCTGAGAACAAGCTCAACGACTGTTAGACTCTGACCTCTCGCCAGTATTTTGGATGGAGAGCGCATGGGATGAACGAGGACTCTTGCATTCCGCCCCACCCTCCTGTAGCTCTAATGCTAGCTGTCAATCAGAACCAAGTCGTTCATTGTATGAAGTTAGTTCAGTAATAAACAATGTACGGCCTTCGTTAACAAGCACGCAGGTTGAATCTCTCCGGCATGTTGATAACTAAGAAGACGCACTCTCTAATTTTAAGGTAGCTTTGCGAATATGGTTTCAGGGACTTACCCGCATGAAAAACTTGACGCATTCACGATCGTACGAGTCAGTTTTGAAGCCACTCTCTAGCATAGCTTCAATTGCAGACCTACCGCAACAGTGACATTTGTTTTGAACATCACAAGGATACGAACACGGTCCCTAGAAACAATCCACGAGTTCAACTAACACCAGTGACTAACAATAGATCACTCTTATCAATGCACAATCACCGCAGCCCTGAAGTCGAGGCTCCCCTGCAATGATATCAGTCAAAAGCACCCTGCCATCGTGGAACTAGTATACAGACCGTCAGAGAATGGAATTGCGCCATCCGTCAATCGTCATTTCTACGACACATTGCAGACTGAAAGCATAGAGGCGACCTTATCGATGTTGAAGTTTGAGTCACTGTTGATGGTCCAGATGACGTTAGCGAGGCTCAGGACCAAGTCTGCCCACTCTCCTCGAGAAACGTTGGCTGATCTGCTCAGTACCAATCTTACTACCCGTCGAAGATGATCGAAGCCCCACTCACTAGTTTCACTACGGACGGAAAGCAACATATCCATACAAATGAGCTGAAGCTTGCGCTCCTGTTTGAATGACCTGAAGAAACAGTGAGACCGCTGGTGATGGGATCCATCTGAACAGCGGAAAACGAAAACCAAGCACCGCGGCGACTTCAAATTAAGGAAAGGGCGCCCGATAGTCCATTTGCAAAGCTGGGGTCTTGGAGGGACCCATCGATGATCGATAAGGACTGATATGAAGCACATGAGGAACTAATAGATCTTGAGTATAGGACAATATGATTGAGCTGTAGGGCACGTCTGCGAGCACCGCGACTCATCTATTTAGAGTTGCTTCTGCTTGTGTTGTCACCTTTTCAATAGCGTTAATACAAGTGATTTGATAATTTGAACGATACAAGGAGTGTCTAATGGCCTCTCCTGCAGTCGTGATGAGGTAGAGGCCAGGGATTGCATGAATTCAGACGGGGTTGCTATACTGAAGGACAATTGTAGACAGTGATTGCAAAACCAGCGTGATACGTATGTCTACCACCTAGAAAGAATGCGCCAAGATAGCAGATGAATAACTAGAGTAGCATGCATATCCACACGACTCCAGATGGTATCCTGCCCGTAAAGATGAGAACACCGTGATGTTTCAGAAGAATTATCGCATACCTCGAGACTAAGGTAAAGGACCTCTGTAGATATCAAGTATGCACTCGACCCAAGTTCAAAGACTTTGGCGTTCCGCGCGTTTCTTGGTCATCTTAAGAAAAAGGGAGGTGCCAGTCGAATCTTCATCTTCGTTTAACTGCTGTAGCATCCTGGTAACTTTGTCTCCTTGATGATAATCGAACAAGTGACTAGATACACGCTGCCCAGGTGACCAACTAAAGTAGTGTCCGAGTCTAGGGGAATCATCTTGCCGGGAGTCTTGAATGTCCTTTTGAAGTGACTGATCACAACATGAAAGGTCGGCGCCGATGCCAGTGTAACCTTCACTAATCGGTAAATTATACGGCTGGATGAAAGCGGTCACTCACTTGACAGCTCGCCATTGAGTATCGCTGAAACAGCGACAGCGCAAATCGGATTGGGGTTATCGCGGTCTGCAGTGACTACAACTGAAAACTCTACGAGTTTCGATTCCGTTGTATCATCAACAACCTTCCCCTTAATTCTGGTGCACGGTTGATCAGCAGCAAGAGCCGCTGCTTGAACCTTGGGAAACCACGTCTTGTGTGTAGCCCAGCTCCACATGTCTGGAAGAGGAAGGAGAGTCGCCGTTGCTGACAGCTCTGCGTTTTGCTCGAGAAGATATGCGACAATATCTTCTAGACGTTTATCAAGAGCAATGTGTAGTACTGTTTTGGCAGCGCGGTTTCGCAAAGAAAAAATTACAAGACGGCTCAACGAGCGCTTTTACGACGGGTAGCAATTGACTTTTGTCATAATCGGAGTGATTCAAGAGGAAATAATGGATAGGGGTAGAACCGTTGACTGTGAAATTGACATCCGCACCGCGTTGGCGGAATTTGCGGATAAATTCGGGCAACGGCTTGCTCGCCCTAACAGCCATGTGCAGGATGTCATTGGGTATGTCGACCTCCATTTGTGACAGCAAGAAATCCATGGTGACTTCACTTCCGGTCAGAGCTGCCCACGAAATTGGAGCATGGGAGTCGCCCCTAATGTATTGGTCGTATAAATCGGGATTGAAGGAAGAAAGCTTGTTGAAATCGACGCCCGGCTTCAGGAGAATACTGACACAGTCAGGGTTCTTGGCCATAGCGAAAATCAGGGGAGAACCCCAACCAGGGGCAATATCCACGTCCAGGAGATGGGGGTCCTGCTTGACGAGGGATTCAACCATCCATGGTTTGCCGTGTTCAAGAGGGATGAATAGAAGTGAGGGCAAAGTCACATCCTCAGGCAACCACCTAGGCCCATAGCCGTATTCGCCTCGAGCTAGCACACGATGTTTCTTGGTGTTTCGAAGAAACTCCAAGTTCAGTCGTGACAGGGCATCCATAACGCAAGGATCCTCGTCTGAAACATGTCCAAGATGCTTGTATCCTCGAATTGCGTAGCTTAGCAGCGGATGGTCTTTGCCGACATCGGCAACATCAACACGACGTGGCCACCAAAATAATGAACGGCATTGTATAGCTGGATGTTTACCTATCCAAACATCAGCTTCTTAGCTCATATCCACGAAAGATAGTATCGCACCTTTTGCGCAGATCTCGTCCACAAAGTCGCATATATGTACGTAATCAAGAACTCGCAGATGCGTGCGTGCATGTCCGAGACTGATTTGAAGATGTTGTTAGGGCGATTGGTCAAGTATTCCTGGTTGCATAGCGCATCAGCGGATGAGCAAGATGGAGAAGGTTGACAAATCATACTTTGACGCTATAGTGAGATAGTGCAACGATGCCAGTGTTCTCGTTGTAGGTCACAAGGCTTCCGCACGCGGTCACGATATCCATGGGGTCCATAACACCAAGGTCCGGATTAAGATTTGATTGTCCGACTTCAATCATCATCGCTTCGTTGAGCTGATCAAGTGTCAACGGGGTGAACGTGCCGGCCAGCCAAAGCAAACAACTACGAGCGATTTGGTCGTCGCTTGGTCCTCTCTGTTTGATAGCCTGAATAATCCTATCATACGTCTCGTAAAGTCCAGCTGGAAGGTTGTTGAGGGCTGATTCAATATCGATACGTCTTTTGCAAGCCATGATTTCGTCCAGTTGACACTGAACCCAGCGAAACCTGCGTGCAATCCTATGATGAATTTCTAAGGAGCAAGCGGAATTTGCTGTACTTACATGCCCTCGGCCTTTTCCAACAATTTCTCCAAAATCGTCTTCTTCAACGCGTCGGGTAGTTGTGACAAACGCTTCTGAGTACTCAGCTGCTCGGTAATGTGCACGTGTATATCTTCTTTCATTTGTCCTGCGCTGTCCTTCAGCGACATGGTAGGGAGATCACGAAATGCTTCTTGGATTTCTGGCTCGCTTCTACCGGTGACGAAAAGTCGTAGTCGAGCATCTTCAGCAAGGTTTACAAGATGTCCGACCAGGTCGGGGTAATTCTTGCATTCGTCCAAGGCGTCAATCACGAGGACTGGTCGGCGAACCAGCATAGACACTTCAACGAGAAGCTTTCGCAGAAATCCGAGATCTGTAGGATGTGACTTTGAATTGCGATGTTCCTGCAAGAGGTTTCGCAGAGAATCAAGGTCCCCTTTAGTGTTCGATTCTCGCTGTTCGCCAATCTTTGTGATCCAGTCGTCTTTAGATTGCTGAAGCAGCTGAACAATCAAGGAGCGCAATACTGCAGCCGCGTTTGTCGTCCTGTCGTCTCGAAAATTGCAATAAAAGTAAGCGAGCATTTGTGACTCTGCTTTACCGTCACCCTGAATTTCATCTACGATGGCTGAGCTGAAATAGCATATGTCAACATGGGCACCAAAAGCTCCAGATGAGTCTAAACTTACGCAAGGATAGTCTTTCCGTGGCCAGCTGTTGCTAATGTCAGCGACCTGCAATCAATGGCAAATGATAGAACTAACCCTGCCCATTCAACCATAGGAATGCGCGATCAGAGTTGTTCCAAGCCAGAAACTGATCGTTTTGAAAAATCCAACGACCAGTCTCGGGGTTGCGCTGACCATGGGAGATGGCGTGCTTTTCAGTACAGGACACGGGGTTCATCCATTGAAGGAATTTTCGACGTTCCTCGTCTATGCGCGCGTGAACAGGGTAGGAAGTAACTGATAGTCAGCCACACACCTCTCTCATGCGCTTTCAATTCCTGGATTCCTCGATTAGCTTCCTTGACTTCTCGATCGACTTCCTTGAGCGTGTTCCTTGCGATGGTATTAGTATCAAAACGATCATCATAAACAAGCAAGATCACCATGTGTCGATTGCTAAAATATTTGTGATCTCGCCACAATACTTTTTCAATTTATCAATGATCGCGCCTGCTTCCTTTTCCTTGAATGGCCACTTCAATTTGGGAATCGTCTTCATTTTCCCGTTCTCCAGGGCCTGTTCATTTGGCAGAATGCTCTCCAGTTCCACCAATAATTTTGCAACTGGTCCGTCTATGGCCATCAACTTTGAAAGTGCATGGCTGAGATCGGGTGGAAGATTGTCATCCTTCTTGATCGCCATAACTGTGGTGAGGATGCCACCGATTGCGCTGAGCTCATTAAGCAGACTCTGACAGGAAGAGTCGGCGTTGCGGACAGAAGCAACATATCTATACAAAAGATCTGAAGCTTGAGCTATTGTTTGAATGACCTGAAGAACAGCGACACCGCCGGCGATGACACTGATGGGATCCGACATCTGGGAGGTAGAAACTGAAAATCTAGGCGCTCAGCAACGCCGTGGCTTTGAACCAAAGAAAGGCGCCCATTAATCCATTTGCGACAAAACCCTGAGACCATGATGCAGTGACAAATTGATGATCGATAAGAACTAGTGATGTGAAGTACATGCAGTATACGGACGTTGGAACTAGATCATTTTAGTGAGTATCCAATGGCTTGAAGAGAATAACCGCCTGAGAATCCAGAAGCAACTCGGGTTACGTTCTGGTAGAAAACTGATGGAATGGAAGAGCCTACCAGATCAACATGATGTTAGCCGCGCTCGACACACGCACGCTACATCCATTCGGCCGGTAGCCCAGGTCATGCAATAGTGATTGCGTGTAATATCATTACTGTAACCTTCTTGATGAAATGGTCAAGACTCGACTGCTGCACGGCGTTGTTTTGTAAATTGAGAAAAACAAAGTGCTAGCCACGAATCACGATTACGTCACGACTTGAACATTCTACCAGGATGTATGTCATGATGTGTATTCACTAAGACAGTGTCGAACCAACCATATGTGTAGGGGAAGAGATATTATTGACATCCAACGGCATGTGTCCATTGCTAAGATTTGTGTGATCTCGCCACAGTAGGTTTTCAGTCTATCGATGATCGTGTCTGCTTCCTTTACCTTGAATGGCCACGTCAATCTGGAAATTGTCTTCAATTTCCCGCTTTCTTGGGCCTGTTCGTTTGGCAGAATGCTCTTCAGTTCCACCAGTAAATTTGCAACTGGCCCGTCTGTGGCCATCAATTTTGAAAGTGCATGGCTGAGATTGGGTAGAGAGCCATCCTTCTCGATCATCATAACCATAACTGTGAGGACGCCACCAACTGCGCTGAGCTCATTAAGCAGACTCTGACAGGATGAGTCAACGTTGCGGCCGGAAGCAACATATCTATACAAAAGATCTGAAGCTTGCGCTACTGATTGAATGACCTGAAGAACAGTGAGACCACTGGTGATGGGATCCATCTTAACAGCGGAAAATGAAACCAAGCACCACGGGGACTTTAAATTAAGAAAAGGCGCCCGGTAGTCCATTTGCAAAGCTGGGGTCTTGCGGGGACCCATCAATGGTCGATAAGGACTGATATGAAGCACATGAGGAACTACAGGTCTTCTTGAGTACAGGGCAATATGATTGAGCTGCATGAATAGAAACTTCCACCCGGGAGTTGCCTAAGAGCCTTGATGATCATGAAGCTAGGAAGCACACCGCACCCTTTTTGGGTTGGACATCCCCCAAAGGGCTCAGGTGCCTTTCTGAGCCTGGGGGTCAAACACGAACCCGCTAGCATTATGGTCCTCCAATTTCTGACACCCAGAAAGTGTGCATCAAATCCGGGCCTTCTCCAACTACGCCCACACACCCTTGCCCATCTTCTTCTAAGATTTGACCTCACCCACCTCCCATTCACCTCATGCCCTGGTATGCACCCCCTTGATCAATGATCCCGGGCCGACTTTCAGCTGACGCGTCTGAATAATGAAAGAGTGTGCAGAGGGTATATGGGGGTGGGTCGAGAAGAGCGGGAGCAGAGTATATTTTGCAAACGACTGTTCTGACGAATTAGAGTAGTACGTCGTCAAAGTACACCACGACTGCTCCCTCGAGCACACTCGCAAATGAACAAAGCGGACACAGCGCTGGTGGTGAGGCCTTGAGGCCCGACATCTGGACAATGAAAAAAGCAACCCTGGCAGCGCCGCGTTAAATCGACGATAAGCGCCCATTGGCCTATTTGTAACTCTGAGACCCTGCATTGGCATCTATTGAAGATGATCGATAAGACTGATATGAAGCACATGAGCAGATTAGGAGCCATAGTGAGAATATCTCCCGAGAGCCCAGGTTATTGGCCGCATCTGGATTCTGTTATACTTATTCGATGAAAGAACATCAATGGCAGTACGAGGTCAAAAGCGCGCAGTGGAACTACTCATCGATAATTGCCAAGGTTCTGCAGCATCACGAACTGAGGCTAACCTCAAAATCGAGCTGTGTCACATCTGCAAACCGATCCAGTCACGACCGCTCTGCAACTTGTTACTTATGTCAACCACAGAGGGCCAGGTGGCAGGCAGTGATCTTGAAGTAGAATGAGAGAACCGAATGATCGACTCGGTCGAGTGCAAAACACTGGAGTCCCCAAAGCTCCTAGCTTCGCGTTACTAGCAGCCTGAATGAAGAGGTAGCGAGGTTGTCGACGATTAAAAAAATCGCTCCCTCCAGAACAGCGACGTTCGGCTACGAGCACCACTGAAATAGTCCTTTTACATGGCGATATAGATCGACCTCCCTGGATTCAGAGTCCAAACAAACAAGCAGTTTCATCGCTTATACAAACAAAAGGAACAGTATAACAAAAAACACTTTGAACCTAAGGTTAGGGTTATAATTTAGGAGGATCCTGGCAAAAAGAGTTGATTGACGCGTCCACGCGACTTCGGACGCGTTCTTGTTTTTCTCAATACTCACTCCACTATCCAACTTTCTCAGAAAAATGACTGACGTTGAGGGCTCGCCAGCCCCACGACGCTCTCAGCGCGATAAAAAACAAGTGAAACCCTATGCTTCAGGTCCGTGCTCCTTCATCTTCCTCATTGGCACCGTTGATTCGAGATACACGAGTAGGGAGCCAAAGTCCGAACAAGCGCAAGCGCAATGCGGAGGAGGACGGCCAGGTAGATGCACAAGAAATGGGTGATACTGAGGTTGAAGCGGACGATGAGGATGATGCCGACGGAGTTGACGACGACGGTGATGATGAACCGGACACCCGCCCAGCCAAACGAAAGGGAAAGGCCACTGTGGCACGTAAAGCAAAGGCGAAAGCTAAGGGCCCTCCACCTCCAAAGAAACCACGAACGGCAAAAAATACTCTACCGAGACCTCAGAAAACCCCTAAACCAACCAAACGTAAAGCTAAAGCCAACGGAGACTTTGATGCAGACAAGCTGGCGACCGAGACCAAGATTTCTGCAGATAATCCTCTTTTCAGTGCGTATGAGCTGATTATCTTGTATTTGCCTTGTTCATGTCTTTTTTGTAGACGCTATCATGAACCCGTCCGCGGCGCTGCAGTCCACCGCAGAGGACTTTTTGGATTCATTAGCCCAGAGTCCGGGTGCCGCTCAGGCAGAACTTATCAACTGTATTCTACGCGCATGTGGGTGCAATGACTCAGTGGATGCAGACGAAGTTCTAGACTATGACGGTGTTGTCGACTCGCTTGATAACTTTACTGAGGGACTGAAACAGGTACGAGCAAGACATTTTGGATCATAAGCTATTTATTGCTCACACTACCTAGGAAAATTCGCCAATATACCCCCTGACATCCAAGTTGCCAATTTTCAAGCGTTTCCGAGCGTCTTTGAGTGAGCTGATCTCACGCCTGGTTCTGAGCGCGGCCGACGTTGGAGCACTGTACACGAGTGATATGGTAACGACACTGCAAACTTGGGTCGTTGCGATGAGCAGTTCACAGATTCGAGCGTTCCGGCACACAGCAACAGCAGTTGCACTGGAGGTGGAGACCGCCCTGTGTCAAGTAGCAGCAGCAGTTGAGAAAGAGGCGGAGATTGTCGGGCGACAGCGCGAAGGAGAGCGGAAGAGACGGGCAGCAAATAAAGCTCAAAATGTGAGGGAGAAAGACTTGGACGGCAAGGCGGCGGAGGTGAGGAAACGTCGTGCTGCCCTCGCAGAGTATCTGAAGGAGATCGTGGATGGGTAAGCACCTTATTTGCTCTATTCATTATAGATCCTTTAACTGATACCTTCTTCCTAGTGTCTTCGTGCACAGGTACCGCGATCTTGACCCGCACATTCGCGCTGAGTGTGTGCGTGCAATGGGTCATTGGTTTACACACTACCCTGCTCATTTCCTTGACGCATCCTACCTACGCTACGTTGGATGGGTTCTTTCAGACAGTGCCACGCCCGTCCGCCTCGAAGCCGTACGTGCTTTATCAGCAGTCTATGGACAGGCCGAGTACATCGGTGGCCTCATGAATTTCACCGCCCGCTTTAAGCCTCGCCTTCTTGAGATGGCAGCGCGTGATACAGAGCTCGCTGTGCGCACCGCTGTACTTGGTGTCCTGGGTGTAGTCGACCAGCATGGCTTGCTGGAGGACGAAGAACGGGAACAGATGTGCCAGCTCGTGTTTGATAGCGAGGTGCGCGTGAGGAAGGCGGTGGCAGGATTCGTTGGGGGTCTCTGGAATGAACTTGTCGAGGAACGGCTGGCGGGGCGCAAGGTGGGCGAGAAAGGAAAGGAACGAGCGGGAGCCAAGGCGCTGGCGATGTTACTTGTGCGTTGGGATCGCGAGCGTGTGGAGGAAGAGGACGGCAGCCAGGACGGTTCGCAGAGAGGAGTGACTATGAGTGCAGACATTAAGGGGCGTACGGCGCTTGCTGTGGAGGCTCTGTGGGATGACGTAGATTCTGCGAGTGGATGGGAGGGGCTTCTTGAGATGCTACTGCTCGACCACTCTGCCGGAGGAGGCGAGGAGGATTTGGATGCCGCGGATGACTCCATCGCTGCTTCTGCGAAAAACACCGTAGACGAGGCGTGGCGTCTGACTGAGACAGAGGAAAGTGTGCTGCTTGAAGTGTTCATCGCGTCGCTCCGAAGAGCAAGAGCTCTCGCTGGCACTACGAAAAAGGCGAGTACCTTTTGTTATCGAGTATGATTTGAAGGCTAAGATTCATTGGTGGTAGGGCGAGGACGAGACGCTGATCTCAGATCTCACTCGTGCACTGATTAAGGGTCTACCGAGGTTGTTCATCAAGTACCAGACGGACGCCAACCGGATTGCGAATGTGTTGCTAATCCCACCCCTGATGAACGTAGAACTGTATCTGGAGATGCGGATGATGACTGTGAGTTGTGTTTGATGACTTGGATCCATTTCTGTTCGAAGATTATCTAGTCCCTCAAGCATTTCCCCTTCTCGTTCTTTGATACCCTTCTTACTTCTCTGCCTGTTCGACGATACTTACGTGTGATCAACAGGCCTACGCCAGTCTCTGGGACGACATCACCAAGCAATTCCTCTCCCACTCCGCCCAAACAGTGCTCGCCTCTGCTGTCGCCTGCATCACGCATCTTCTCTCCTGTCCCTCGCTCAGTAACACCAACAGCACAAAGATTCTGGAACTCGAGGACGAGCTTGCAGCGCAGCTTCGTGACGCTGTTGGCGGACGCGAGGAGATCGAGGTAGCTGGATTTAACGAGGACGAGGTACTTGCGCTAAGTGCTGTGTGTGCGCGAGTGTGTGCACTAATAGGGACAAGAGATATGTGTGGATGGATGGAAGAGAGTGAGGGCGGGAAGCAGAGTTGTGTGTGGGATATTGTAGCTGCACTCGTAGAGCGGGGACGGTTGGGGTACAGGGAAGAAGAGAGGGTGAGTTTTACCCTGTGCACTTTATCGGAGTGTAGCTGATTGGAATGGTGCAGATGATCGAGCAGGGACTGCAGGTCCTCGGACTACATATTATGTGGAAGACACGGAGCTTGCCCGACGCTAAGGAGGCGACACCCGAAGATGAGAAATATATGGAAAATTTGCGTGAGCAACGGGACTCCCTGCTCGAGAAGTTGGTAGAATACGCAGTCGGTACGCAGTCGAATACTGCCGAAGCTGTCAAACGCACAGTATGTCTCTTCTATCTAGTATCTGGAAGATACTGACACCTTCCTAGGCCTTCCAGAATCTTATGACATTGCACATCCTCTTCTGTGCGGAACAGACGACGACGCCGGATGGACGTGTGCTACCGACTGCTGCATTGCCCCTTGATCTTGATGACGAAGTACAGTATCGCTGTGCAGGGTTCATCCAAGCCGCGATCGAGCAGTACGCTGAGCTGCTGGAAGAGGGACAGGCACCCGGGGAGGAAGAGGCAAGTGAGAGCGGAGAGAGCTCAGGCGAGGAGAATGTGCCTGTGAAGGGCATGAAGGGCAAAACCAAAGCTAAGTCGCCTGTCATCAAAGGTTAGTCTTTGTGCCAGGCACTTTCATCCATCGCTGACGATTTTCGGTTACGACATGCAGAGCAACCACTGACGCGCACTCGTCTTGAGCAAGAGTACGTGTTCATGGGAACGATTTCTACGTTCCTGAGGGCCATTCGCGCAGGCGCTGTGCATGTGAGACATAGCGCTGTGCTGCTTGCCCATTATGGACGGCTTGGACCTGCGTTTGATCTTTGCACGAAGGTAATCATCGATTCTCTGCGCGAAGAGGGGATGTACCGGGAGAATGGCGATGCTGTGGTTGATGTTGTCACTCAGGCACTGAAGGAAGTAAGTCTTACGCATGTTGTTTGCAGATGGTCGCTAATCAGCTTGATTCAGTCATTCACACTTATCCTTGACTCTGTTGTTCGCGGGGAAGACCATGTGGTTGCTCTCGCCAAGCAGCTTGGGCAGAGCTTTGTGATCCGGGGTGCACAGCTCTCGATTGTCAAGAAGCTTGACAGCCAATACATTGTGCAAACACATACGAACCTCCTCACATGGATTGTGAAGCGCATTGGCACATACGAGGCTGCTAAGAATAAAAAGGCGCGCAAGACGGCTATCTTGTTCTTCAGAGTCTTGCAGCCTCTTCTGACAGCTGTCGATAGCCGAGACGCCTTAAAGATGTAGGTTACAATTGCTTCGAATGGAAGTGGGATTGACTGACAGAATGGTTTAGCAAAGCCCATATGGATCAGGTTCTTGCTCAGGCCAAGATCGAGGTTCCGCCATCATCCAAAATTTGGGAACCCCAGCGAGCGTACGAGAAGAAGTTGTCTTCAATTATGGCAAAGGATAAAGGCACGTACTACATACTTTAAAACGGGCTTCCTGACTTATCCTCTCCACTAGGTGGTGCAAAGGGTAGAAAGGCTAAAGGCGCAAAGAGTGCAGCAATGGTCACCAGTGACGAATCAGAAAGTGAACCAGAACCTCAACCAGCTGAGGAAGAACCTCCTGCCCCCACATTACGGACGGCCGAAACCGCGTCCTCTACGCCGCCAGCGGTCTCCTACCTCGTCTTTGTCGGAGCTTGAAACAAGTGACCCAGAGGCTGGGGTCCAGGAACACATTGAAGAAGCTAATGAGAAACCCGAAGCTGAGCCGGAGGTCCAGGCCGAGCACGAACAAGAGCAAGCCACACCGAGGAACCGTCCTCGTCCACAAGCAACATATGGCAGGTCACCGACAAAGACACCATCTGTCCCTTCTGTATCTAATGGCATCACCCCTCCATCTACGCGAAAACGACAGAGGACAGACGAGGATGATGAGGATGCTGGGGAGAAGAGCGGAGTTGAAGCTATTGAAGCTAACGGCGACGCCGCTACCCCTGGAGATGAAGCCCCTCGAGAAGAGAGCCCATTGACTGAAATCATTTTCAGGAGGAAACGTGCTCGTCATTAGTATGAGTCAGGATTTTTCGAGTTTTTATACTTATTTGTGACTTGTCGGGCGTGGCTTTATCTTGCTGTTTACTGCTATGTTGTAGGTACATATCACCGGGATTGGAGACCAAAGTGTGGCCGATTACTATGAGCAACTGGTCACGGCGATTATTGAATCTCAAGCTGATTTTTTCAAACATTATCGTACTAGTGCCGTGAACGATCCTGAATTCGACATGCGTACGCCTTCAAAGCTTCAAGGCTTCGATTCAAACTATAACTTTGACGCCAGCACAGTAGTTATATACGTAATTCAAGTTCCACCGTTTCTCCCGCCCTGCGTCTACCTCTATCTATGTCAATTGTCCACAGCCCCAAACACACAAAGCGCGGGGTCATTACGACCCTGCCCCACACCTGTCGACACTTACCTCCCAGCAAGCGAGTGAGCCACAAGAGCTAGACTCTGGGTTGAGTGCAACACTGCAACGCCTATTGACTTACATGTATACGATCAGGCTGCATACAGCGAGCAAACAAGCCGCCGCGGCCGTTGAGGGAGGTCTTGCTAAGAATGTGTAAGTATCAACCATTCGATACGGGATACTCGAAATTTGGCAAAATTGGGTCAAAGGTTGATGAAAGATCCTCAACGCCCAAGAACGTGACAACGAAGATAATTCAAAATTTTGGGCGCCGCATGATAAAGTTTCGACCGAGTACGATGACGACTTCCTCTGAGGGGGCGGCCCCCTCGCGGGCAAGTGACGATACAGGTATTATCTTGAATTTTGTGCGTTCCTGTTTAGATCTATCACTACAAATCTGACGGGCGAATCAGGCTGGTCTGTGAACTCTACCTTCATCATCGGAATGCAGCCTATCCCGGGAGACACTACAAACGCCCTCTGGCTGTATCTGATTCAGACCACTACTGAGGCCTCCGCTAGCGCTGAGGGCCCGAACGCTGTGAATGATATCAGCAATCTTATCTTGTCCATGGAATATTCTTATGCAACTTGTGGATGTAAACACTCGCCTGTGCTAACCTGAGACGTCGTGTTCAGGCGTCTTGACCGCGTTCGGGACTGTTTTGGCAAAGCAGTGGCTCAACGCTTATAAGGCGGCTCGCGGACGAGGGTCATTGGAGGAACGCAGCATTCAGAGGCAGAGGAAACTGAATGGGCTGGAGCATTTTCACCTCCAGACAGTCTTGCAGGTGCTCCTCGTGCTCCTCCAGATCTCACTACTCTTATTTGGCTTGTTCCTTAGCGCCAACATATGGACCCAGCAAATGTCGATATCCAGAGTCACCATCCCCGTGTCAATGTTGCGTCCGGACAGTCCTTTCCAGACACCAGGAGCAGAACTAATGGGAGCTATCTTCAAAAACTCCTCCCGGACAGATCAACATGGACTCCCGATGGCGCATTCATTAAATTGTCTGCCATACGCTGGATACTAGAGATATCCACAAACCCGTAAGTTGTAAAGCCCGCATCGCGGGATCTTGATCCTTCCGCAATCTACGTACGCTTTTATGACAACTTCTAGGCGTGTCGTGAGTCGTGACAAGGCAGAGGTATTTGTGAAGTGTGGTACGGCCATGGCCCATCTTGAGCCCTAGTCGTTGTCAGACTCGGTGAGCTCCAGTAGTACTCACCCAATACGATATTACTGCTGTTCCGACGCATAAGCAACAATCTATTGGTTTCCTTTAACTTTATAGAACGGGGACTCGCGGGGACTGTAATAATCCTCCATCCGACGACTTGGATAGCTGGTACAACTGGCCGCAGTGGCTCTAACTTACAATCCACGATAGTTTTTCGGGTATCTGGATTTTGAATTCAAGTTCCCTCACTCAAAACCGAACGTACAGCGCCCATTTTACAACTGCCATGGTGTTGGATTGGACATAGCGCATATCGTAGCATAAAAATGATGCAGGAATTACAATTTTTGCCGAGTGAATGCTCAACCGAAGCTAAAATCCAACGACGAGTGGGAGGGATTGAAATGCAGAAAAGCGCTGCACTTGCAACCCAAGGGAAAGGGAGACGAGATACAAAAAGATGCGAGTATTGTGAAATGATGATTGGTGGGCCCTCCTGTCCTCCACTTCTATCGTGACAGTAGTCCGGTGGCCCTCTAGCCGAGGGAGAGAATGCCTCTCGAGTGCGTTTATTTTCTCGGGGTTGGGGTTCCTGGAAGTAAGATCGTTTCATTAGTATTTTGAGATAACGACGAAGAATATGGGGGAGTAATGCGTGTGAAGGATCGGCTCATCGATATCATCTAGGACGCGGTACTCACATTCTCCGCTTGCCTCCAGGGAGCGTTGTTACGTTCACGAATCTGTCGGGACAGTTGGCTTGCATTACAGAGGGGTTGGGATGATACATACCTGCGGTTGTACAAGATGCGCTTCTTAGCACGGCCCTTTGGCGTTTTCTTCTTCTCCTGCTTATCAACCTTTGGTGTTTGCGACTTGACCTTACCGGCACGCGCGAGAGATCCGTGAACTGTTCATGATGCGATGGTCAACATGCGCGGATTACGACTGCGAGCAGCCTTACCTTTACCCATAGTGCTTGACGATGACGGACCTCGACACTACATGCACGTGAGTAACCAATTTAGTGCTGTATAGTTTAGAGACATAAGGTTTCGGCAAATGCCGAGGATAGAACGTCTCCTGATGAAGACTCAGAAGTGCGACTGGATTAATTGTAGACTTATTCTAACAACGCACGACATGTACCACGCATGTGGGTCTTTTGTAAAAATTTCACGTATACTCGTAAGTAGAAATAATATCATGAACGACGAGCAACGTATCAAAGTAGATAATATCTTATTGGGTATGTATTAGTTTCGTCATCATGCCAAGCTGCGCCAACATAACTTGTCGCTATCAAGACGAAGGTAAGGGATGATTCATAAAGTGTTGGACAAACGCACGTCGTCATAGAGGACACTATGAATGGCTCTGTTTTCTCGAGCACGAGGTCGTATGCCAATCACGTCGGACATTGGTCTTGGGCTAAGCGACATATGTCCTCGAACCTCGCAACCCAGACAGAGAGTGTGAACCTGGAAGATGACTGGCTAGGAGTCTCTTGAAGAGTCAGACCTAGCATGTCGTATAGCTCTCTCTGAGCTTGCGCCAAGGCTCGAGCACTGGAAAATGATGCGTTTCGAAGTGGACCCTATATCGACAAGTGTCGTGAGATACAGAACTGTGAATGCAAATGGAACTTGCCTAGAGAGCTACGGCCAGACAGGTTCGACGTAACAATGCCAAGCGGTGTTGCAGAGGCAGCGGTGGAACCGGAGGAATGTCGTCCGAGGTGGCGGACATCGACATCGACATCATCAGGCTTGTGCGCGTACCCAAGCTACTGACAGAAGAACGCTGACTTCGGCTTTTACTGATAGAGCGCAAGCCCGCTTTAGACTGACGTATACTCGACTTCCGAACGGCCGAAACGCGTGCAGATCGTCTACTTGACAGCCTGAGCGCTGCCGTACCTTCAACTCGCTCTCCGCGGCTCTCCCGAACCTGATCCGAAAGATTATCAAAATCCTGGGCGACATCCTCTGCTTGTTTCCACGCTTCATCTCTTTCAGCCTCCATTGAGTCGATTTGTTCTCGAAGTTTCTGAGATTCGGCGACCTGTTTAAGGAAAGTCGAGTTGACCTTCCTCAAAGCCATGGCAAGGGCACTGGCAGAGTGTACATCGCGCAAACTCTTCAGTTGACCTAACTGCTGAACAGTAGTATGGAGTTCGTCAGTGAGCTGGTCAAGAGCAATGGACACTTCAGAAAGCTCCTCCACGTGCGTGCAGCAGTCATAGAATCGCACAGGTCTGGACCATCCAGATGTCCAGCGAGGGTGCCCATAAGCTGCCACCGCTTGCGCACGAGCATCTTGTACCTGGTTTTAACGTCGGTGCGATGCATCTCGAGGCGATGTCTTCCTCGGGAATGTCCACATCCAATGTCTCTGTCCTGAGAAGACGTATAGACGAGGCTTCCGCGGATTGCTTGATGGCTCTTGAGACGATCGTTTGAAGCTCATGCTGCGTGAGCGTCCACTGAGCGCGCCTCTATGGTCATCCCTCGCCACCTTGGGGGTGGTGTCTGGATTTCGGTGCCGGTGTTGAAGCAGCAGCGGTCAGTTTGCGCATGCATAGCCTGATCCGGAACCATGAGCATAGCCACTGCCCTAGAGTGACACGGATCCGTTACGCGCTCCCTGATACCAGGTACAAATGACCCAAGCGTTGACCAGGACCGCTAGGTTTACGTGGACCGATTGGCAGCGGCGGTCGAGCCCTAGTTCGACTCCTGATATTGGAAGGCGGGCTGGGGGTAGCAGAAATGGACGGTGGACGAATGATGAAATTCATTTCCGAGCCAGTTTCATGCGACGATGGCACCGCCACTAGTACTTGTTGCAAAAGGCATATCATTCTCATTTGAATCACACTGTGATATGGGGGAGGAGCTATGAACGATGCGTGAACGATGGCGATGAATTGGCAATGATGGCGAGCGGACTTCTTGGAGGAGTAGAGGGAGGGGCGGCGAAACTGAGGGTAAAAACGAGGTACCGGCGACATGAGATTCAGATTCAGGCGTTGTGATAAGAATCGGGAGCTGAGGATATGCCCTGGAATGCCGCTTGCGGTT
>NW_024540751.1:0-20158 GCF_016647625.1 Suillus subalutaceus
CTCTGCTCGACATGTTCGCTTCAGCTTAATGCTGCGATTATTATCGAGCGGTATATAACGGCCTCAAGATAAGTCCTTGCTCCCCGCATGTTTCGAATTCCCTTCCTTTACTGTGTCGGTTCGATCTTCCGAGTCTCTTTATCAAAATTTCAAAGTCTAAATGTCCTCACTTTTGCATGCTTGCTCCTCCATGACATCTGTTGTCATTGACTTCCTCTCATCAATGTCTTTCCCTCCACTTCGTACCGTTCCCAAACCGTTCCCATATATACCGCTCTCATTACTGACATGGTAGTTCGTCTTCGGATGTCGTGTCATTTGTATCTTAGCGTGTAGTAATGAATATCTTTTCAAGTCGACTCTTGAAAACGCGAAGCCTGCTTGTGGCTGTAAAATGGGTCAGAATAGGGACGTTCAAAGCTGCAGAAAGTCAGGGTATTGGGAAGTCTGTGAGGTCTGCGCAGACGTCTGTGTCTAGGTCTGTGTCAAGTCTTTGTCAGCGTTACCCGGGAGTTACGGGAGGTCTGTTAGCCGCCAAAGGTCTGTCTGCCTGCCGTGTTACATAACCACTGATCATCTTATCCCGCCGCCCTCTCTCGTTTGCCTGCCGCCTCCCTCATTGCCCACCGTCTCCCTCGTTGTGTGCCACCTCTCTTGTTGTGCACCATCTCTTCATTTGAGCCACCTTTCTCATTGCCTGCAGTCCCTCCCGCCACCTTTCTCATTGCCTGCAGTACCTCCTGCATCCTCTCGTTTGCCCACCACCTTTCTTGGAGCGTGCGTCTCTCTGTCCCCCTTGTTGCATGCCACCTCTCTTGTTGGCTGCAGTCCCTCCTGCCACCCTCTGTTTGCCCGCCACCTCCCTCGTTGCCCGCCACCTATACTTGAACCATGGGCGCCATGTCGGGCGCCACATCATCCAGTCCCGCCCTTTGATTGCCCAATATCCCCAGCATACTGTGGCGCATGACCAGCATTGGTCTGGCTGTTGACTGCACTGGCTGTGGTAGCGCTGTCGCACTTACAATATGTCAGAGCAACCAGAATGGCAATGCAGGGAAGCCTATGGCCAGGGTAAGTGTCAGCTGCTTTGCATCTTTGCTCCAACTAATTTCTTTGCTATTAGCATGCGTGATGTTGATTTTTCAGATTCTTCCCCGAGCTCCTCCAATTACCTGATGTCCTTGCAATCATTCCTTCATCCAGCCAGTCCCCGACCCCCCTTGCCATATCCATCAACGAGTCCTTCATCTACTCTCCTGCTGCCAGTGGCCCTGAGCTTGTCGATACAACCACCTGCTTCGACTCCCATCTCTGGACCACTCGGAAAGAAGTTATGCAAGAGAGGTCCACTGTGCGCTGGTTGCCTTCTGTTGCAGAGCTCATGCTTTGTGTTGCATGCGTGGGATGTGCCTCATGCACTGCATTGAAGCTGGGGGATGTGTTTTTCACTTGACGGAGAGCAATGACTGCGAGAATGAGCAGAACCATGAATCTGAGCGTGAATGTGGCCGGGCTGACTACGGGCCCCCTTCTGAGCCTTTGGAGAATCCAATTCTCTCTGAGGGCTCTGCACTTGAGACTGAACTGCTTGCGGATAACCAGGGGGTTTGGATATGAGGACCTCCAACAAGCTCTCAAGGCGTCGCTTGCTGCACAAGGCCTCGAGGTTCCATCCACTCCACCTCCTTCACTCCATGACACCTGATGCTGTGGTACTCATGCATGATCTAACTGTTACTGTAGTATAGACCTCATGCATGTTTTACTTCTATCCTAGTATGTAATTCATGCATGGTGTACATAGAGTCTTGCTGTATTATACAAGCACTTTCCATGCATGGCACGATCTGTGACATTGACTATTTAGCTGTGAGGCTCGGAGACAATGGCACAATAGAGAAGAGCATGTTCAAACAATAAAGACAGTTTCAAAGTATGAATTCTGGGGGTTCAAACAACACTAGTGTAACTCTACGACTAAGGACGGTATTTAAGGTCGGGGTACGTCCAACACCGGGCAAACACGGGAGAACAAAGTATAAGTACGAGGTTGGGTAACAGAGTGCTTGGCCGAGTGAGACAATGAGTGATCAGGGGGAATGATAAGTAAATGAGCGTAGTTAGGAGCATGACAGAAACAAGATGAGATAAATGCGGCAGATATTGGACGGGGGCTGTTGGACAGCGCCACCGTTACATGATCCAAGTGCTTTGCTATGCACGTCAGTAAGTCATGCATGATGCAGAAGATGTGTATCATACATGGTATCTACAGCCTTGCATGATTCGTCATCGTCATGCATGACACAGTCAGTTGTGGACCGTGAACACATGTCATGCATGACACAGTTAGTTGTGGACCATGCGCACAGACAGCCATCCAGCAGTATGTCTGTCAAAAAACATAGATTCAACTAGTACAAGCATATACAGTACATAGACCAAAGTAAAACAAGTCTATGTTATCATGCCTGCAGATGGTGTTGGGAGGGTAGGAGGAGTCCACAAGATCTGGAAATGAGTTGACAACTGCCGACGTAGTGAGGCCTGGCGTTCAGCATATGCTGCCAAACCTTCCCTCAAGGTGTCATCTAGGGACTCCAAGTCATGGTGCTCTCGCTGATTCCACCACCAATCTGCTTGCCAGTCTAAGAATGCTACGACCTGCTGTTGTTCCTCCTTCAGCAAGTTGACCCTCCTCATCCCATCCCATCACACGTGCCTGAGCCTTACACCATTGATACAAAGTGCTGAAAACAGTGTAAAAATTAGAGCATCTTCAACAAATAATGCAAGCCTTATCATCGTGCAGGCCAACACTGGCATTCTCTGATACTCCTGGCATCTTCCAAATCCACGAGAGATGTCGTGTCCCCTCCATCTCCTTCTCCCACATGTCCTTCAATGCTTTCAGGTCCTTGCTCCAATTGAGAGGCTTGAAGATCTCCTTCCATGTCTGATCCTCATTGAGAATTGGTGCCAAACTTGCAAGTGCTGCCCTTGCAGCTTTGTAATGCTCAGCGGCCATGTTGACTTTGGCATCAGCCTTGTTGATGGTACTTCTTGTGTGGTGTTGGCTGCCTGGCCAACAATATTGCTATCCTTGAACTTGTATAGGTGGGATCAGAGATGTAGAAGATTCCGGATGTCCTTTAAGGCATCATTTGCTTGAGTGTAGCATAACTTCCATTTGAAAATATGAAGTTGTGCCGCACACTGCGTACCAGGGCCAATTGCAGATGGTAACCATAACTGGAGAGCCTCGAAAGGTGTAGAATTGGAGGGGGAACATGGTTCTTCACTGGTGACCAGGAGAGACACAAACAGCATGTAAAGTAGCTGAATATCTTGCCAACTTTCTATTTTCCTTCGTAGCGAGTTGATATGCTGCTGGATCTTGGTGAGTTGGTCATCAGTCGCATGAATGCCGAGTGCGGCAATCTTGAGAGGCGAGCATCACCTATGACACATTAGTAATCGTCATGGATGCACAAGCTACCAGCGAGGCCATATACTGTGGTTTTTTTAAATCAATTCCAGAGCTGATTAAAACGGAGGGAGAGACATCTGTATGAAGAGATATATTTGTACTGGACTCAAGTTCTGCAGCTTCAATACGTGCAAGCTCCAACCGCACAGTAGCCTGTGTCTCAGCTACCAAACAGTCAGCGGAATGCTCATTGCTGTTTGTGGTAGCTGGACATGTGTGCCATATATCTTCAGTAATGAAGCTTGTGGGATGGTATAGTGCTGGCAATGCAAATTTGTTAGTTTCGACCTTGTCCTTCAGCTATGCTTGTGTTTTGTCAGTTAGACTACCATCCATTCAATAATAATCACAGCATTGAGCTGAAGTGAACATGTCGAGCAGAGCCTGGGGTCTTTTCATTGTGAATGACGTGAGGGTGTTCAGACTTTTTCTGTGCAGGTGTAAGCACACTGGCTCACAGTGTGAATTTTTGAAAAATTTGGCCTCACTTGCCTTTACCGGGGCTTTTGCATCCAACTTAGGCAAGTAGTGTCATACTTTCCGCGCGCTTGACCACATTTAGATACAAAAGTCCCGGTAAAGGCAGCAAGGCCAAATTGTTCATAAATTCACACTGCAGTTTGATATGCAACACACTGTACCTGAGTTCCCATAATCAGTATATATACTGTCACTGATGCTGAAAGTTAAGTTTTCAATATTTCATTTTTTGGTGTAATGGTTATGCGGGTGGCAGTCTGACCATGTTACAGCAGGGTTTGGAGAAACTTGAAAGAACTGAGTAAGGTCCAACTGGTCACTGACAACAGGGTACCAGAAACCACATTCAGCTTAGCATCTGTACCACACTACTCGGCAAAGTGTTCTATACCAGTGAATATCAATTGTATCACCATGCCCTGTCCACACCCCTCTCCTCCCTATACCACTGTGAAAAACACAACCTGACTAGGCACTTGTTAAGGTACTCAGCCAGTATATGTCTAATGCTCTGCCTATGCTGCTATACTTGCAAACAATAAAGCAAGAATGTTTGACCTGAGGGAAAAGCTACTAAGGACAACTCAAGATCGAAAGACCTGAAAGAGCGCTAGAGCGTGGGAATAGCACGTCGCAAGATAGAGCGCTAATGCGCGGGAAAGAGCAGAAGTCAGGAAAGCGGACACTGAGTCAAAGGAGGGTAATGGATAGCGAGTGTGATCAAGGGTATTGATTGCAAGTAAGGAAAGTCAAATAGGGGCCATAGAGTGCAACTAAAGGGTGACTACTTCTAAGTAAAACCTAAGGGAAGGAAATACAGTTGAAGGGAAGTAATGTCGATTACATACCAATGAGGTAGGATGGACCATGGATGGATTCCAATGTTTCGGGTGGATCCTAGAGCACGAAAACAGCGCGCTGGATAAGCGCTAAGCGCGGGAACAAGCGCTAGATAGAGTGGACATGCACTAATGCTCCTATAGACACATTGCTGGTAGTTCTGATAGCGCTATAAGCACAGGAATAGTGTCAGATAAGTCGCGGGAGTGTGAATAGTGCTGTGGGAATGTGTGCGCATAGTGCGGGAAAGTGTGGAATAGCGTCGGACAAGGGTTATGGCTGAGGCAAGTGAAGACTGCTGATAGGGGAGTAGTGAATAATATGAGGGATAACTTTGGTCCACCTATTGAAGGCTTATGCAGGTATACATGCCTAGCGCCAATATGATTGTCACACCGCCTGTACATCACCAAACACTCACCTACATGGAATCACCCGTCAAAACAAGGGCACTGACTAAATGGACACCAAGTTCACACCTGTCCATGTCATATTCATCCCATCTGATTCCTGTACTAGTTCGCCTTGTGCGACTGAGTACATGTTCAGTTATGCACCAGATAGATACACAATATTGCATGTACTCTTAAGGTCATCTCATCATGATGGATGGCGCATCCAAAACGGCTGGCAGTAAGGACAGACCAGTGGGATACGTCCTACACCAGGACATTCACGCATCTTGAGAGATGTGATAAGGACACTGGAGGTCCTATAGACTAGATTGAATTGTCCTACATAGAGTAGTACTTTGCAAAGGACATAAATGGATGGAAAAAAAATTACCATTTATATGGCCAGCTGAGGAATGATCCTGTTTCGCACTTCCTCAGCTTGTCTGCAGATATCACCTATGCTTGGCCCCAATATCTCTGTTGGAAAATACCTGAAATGTTCGAATTGCCTGACAACACCAAAGGGGTGGCTGGATGGCTGTACAAAGTTTGAATTTGAAGGACACAGACTTGACGTTGCAATATTGTATGTTTGAGCCACAGTGATGCACAGGACTTCTTTACAGCTAGTACCACTGGAGTGGGGGGCCCCTAGGCAGGGGGTCAGGCAGTAGGTGAGGTTTGGCAGTATTTGGCAGTGTTTGTAGTGTAGGCATAGAGCTCGGATGTAGTAGGGTAGCATAGCACATCTTTCTGTCCATCCCATAGAGAGTGTGGTTTTGGCTACTCCAACTGGTGAACAGAGTGAGATTGTTTCAACCAAGTCATTCCTTGGTTCCCTGTAGAGCCCAAAGCACAGTGTTTAGAGCAGAACCTAGAGCAGAGTCCAGAGCAGAGTCCAGAGTAGAGCCCAGAGCCAGAGCCAGAGCAGAACCCAAAGCTTCTAGAAGTCAAAATTGAAATCTAGAAGAATGCCAAGCCTTGTGTCAGAACACAAGGAGAGAGTACCAAGCATAGCATTTAATCAGTATGATAATGAATCTTTCACTGAAACCCACAGTATAGCCAAACTGCCTCCTCGAAAAGAACTCTCACCTAGAGACAAGAAGGGACAATTTCTGAAGAAAAAGCACAGCAATGGAGAACTTTCCAATACCACATTACCTTCCTCAGATTCATTGCCCCTAGATACACCAGAGATCAATCAGCGAGCACTAGAGCACGAGCACGAAGAGTCAGAGCACGAAGTAATATGGCAATTGGCAGACGACAAAGAATCATTAACAGGTGCACCAGATCCATCAGCAATCACCCTTCCAAACTTCAATAACGATAACAAGGAAAAAGAGGACAGTGAAGAAACAGAGAATTTTCAGTTTCCCCCAGTAGAACCACCAAGCCCACCAAGGGAACCTCCTCTACCACCAGCATTAACACCAGTGAAGCCAAGGGCAACACAAGCCACAGTACCATCACAGAAACTCACCTCACTGCGCCCAGCACCCATCACCACACCATGAATGTCTAACACTACAGGTCCACCAGCGCTATTCCATGGTTGAAACAGTGAAAATGCACAGAACTTCCTGCGGGGTACAGAGATGTACATCTTAATCAATGGAATCAAGGATAAAGCAGTGAAAGTGGTGCTATTCAGCACCCTTATCTCTGTGGGATCTTAGGCAGATCTATGGTGGACAAACCTTGATGCAGCGCACAAGGTCAACTGGTTAGCTGTCAGAACAGTGTTTATTGCCAAATGGCTGGTGATAGTTGCGGCAGACAAGACCAAACTGGAATACCAGAAAGAGTTGTTAGCGATACACATGAAGGAGGAAGAAATAGTAGAATGCGTCACAGTTACAGGAATTGAGACATGGTCACATTCACACTTCCATGGTACACTGAGGAAACTGGTACAGGATGCAGGAGTAGACAACACACCTATCCTGATTCAAACAATTTCAGGATGTGCTTCCATGAACGTTGAGAGACCTAACATTTCCAGTGCCACTGGACTGGAATACATTCCTAAACGAGATTAAAGATGCCAACATTGACACCCTACTAGAGAAGGTGAAATGAGCCAGAGAGACAAAGGAAGTAGAGAAGGCACAAAGTGCTCACATCGCTTGACTCGAAACCAGGAAAAACGACCCAGTAGAGATCCTTTGCCTGCAGATGCAGAAAATGGCCATAGGAACACCTGTCAACCAAATGGTACCATACAACACACTGCAGCAGCAGACCCCACAAAACAACACTGTGTTCAATAACACAGCTTGCCGCCAGGTACACTATGTAACTGGGAACCAGCCAGGGGCAACTCAAAGGCCTCAAGGTCAGCCTCCAACCCAAGAAGAAAGAGATGCGATGTGCACTAGGATCAACAAGTTGCCTCATCACCCTGACACTCCAGTGGGGCAAGTAGCATATGAGGAGCAGCTCCGTCAGTGGGGAACCACGTGGGGAAGTGGGGCGAGGTGTAGCAAGCATACCCCAGTCCTGTTAACCCCAGGAACGGCACAAATATGTTCCAGGGAGTGCTTCAGATGCAGGGCACACAGTCATATAAGTCCAGAGTGTCAAGTATCACAGAATGTGCAGCTGACAAAGAACAAGACAATTTGGAGAGGAATGTGTTCACGAACCCTGGGAATGTTCAATAGAGCAACAGCGCCCCAGGTCAATGTCGTATTTGACAACTCGTACCTGCTCGAATCAGAAGAACAGGGAAAAGGGGAAGGGTCATCAGTGTAGAGGACCACATGATGACCCAACAGAATACTATACCTCACAGAAATGGACAGCTAGTCATCATGTGTGAAGAGGAACCACACGAGGACCAATACAACAATCCTGCCAAAACTGCTTCCAGTACCGACCATGTCACCAGTTGTCTTGATATAGAAAAATATGATGTTGTGAACCTGTATTCGGCAGATGAAGAACTGTCACAAACCAAATGTCTTCCCTTCCTGCAGAATATCTCATTTGCAGGACTGAAAGGAGAAGTCATTCAAGTCAAAGCCCTATTTGATGAAGGCACAATGATCAGTGCAATGAGTACGGTGGTTTTCCAGAAAGTTAAACACCAACTAGGAGACTGGGGACCATCAAATCAACAGTTAAGAACGGAAAATGACACAATCATACCATTATCAGCAGTGTGGAAAGGGGAAAGTCATGATCACAGGCATCCAAGCACAAGGTGAATTTGAAGTCTTTGACAGTGCAGGAGGATGGAACTTATTATTTGGTAAACAAATGTTGCGAAGCTTCAAGGCTATACACAACTACAAGACAGACCAAGTCCATATCAGGGGCAGTGGTGGCGACAGGACACTAACCAACCAAAGCAAAGCCACACGTCCAACCATCAAAGAAGTCCGGGAAGAAGAACAAGATGTAGGAGCCATAGAGGAAGAGGTGAAGATCGAGGATGAGAAGGAAGCAAGACCTACACAAACAAAGCAAGGTCAAGCAAGAATGAGCTGGAAGCAATGACGAATGTACAGGGTCAAAAATAGCATGTATCTGGTAAGGCACGGAATTGCGAGATGGGTAGGAACCAAAAGATGCAAGGGAAGGGCCTTAATAGGAGAGAGACAGTGAAGACACATAAATGGGAGTGATGAGCTCCCCTTGAGGGATGTCCAAACACCTTCCAGGGAAAACCCACAAAGTCATGCAATTGACTACTTGATACCCACAGAACAGGAGATATCAATATGTGTGTTAACAGAAGATGGCGACATACCTAGCAACCTGCTCAAAGCCCTCCTCAACAAAATACCAATTGACTTCTTCAAAAACGAAGCAGCTATATTCACGTGCCTCATGGATCCAATGAACCCAAACTGAGTCGCCTTTATCGTCAAGAAGGTTCAGTACAGTGATAACCTAATGGCTGACAAACGCAGACAGGCAGAAGCACTAGTAGCATCATTTGCAGATGTCTTTGCAGGATCACTGCCAGAAGTACTCCCAATACCAGGAGCAAAACATATGCTCAACATCCCAGAGGGCACAATGTTCAACCTAAGAGTCCATCAGTGAGCGCTTACCCCACCACAGCTCAGATTCTTACATGGCAGGATAGATGAAATGTTGGTGGCCAGAATTATAGAAAAAGCACTACTGGACCTAGTCAAATGCGCAGCAACAGCCATGTTAGTGAAGAAAGCATATGAACAGGGTGGACTCACATTAGAAGAGCTAAGATGTCGAGTCAACGACCAATGTGAACAAGATGGACTCCCACCAGCATTCACACTCCCAGAATGGGAAGTACAGGACAACCAGGTGCCAGCACAACCTGAAGGACCACAGAAATGGAGAATCTGTCAGAATTTCAATGAAGTCAACAGACATACTATCATAGCCCCAATGCCACAAGGCGATATCAGAGCCAAGCAACAACACCTTAGTGGACATAAATATGTCTCAGTGGTTCAACTTTGTGTCAGGATTCTATGCAGTTGATGTGCTGGAAGAAATCACAGCCATTCACAGCATTCTATGTAGAAGGAAGAGGGTTGTTTTGGTATAAACGAATGCCCATGGGACTCACCGGCACTCCTTCCACATTCGCAGATATGACAGCAACGCATTTGCACGACCTAATCACAGATGGAACCATGGAACTATTTGTCGACAATGGAGGTTGCTCAGCAGACACATTTCAAGATATGATGGAGAATCATACCAGAATCTTCCAACACTGCAGAGAAAAGAAACTTTCACTGTCACCATCAAAGTGCAGGCTGTTTATGACCAAAACAACCTTTGCAGGAGCTACAGTAGGGCCAGGGAGTACAACCAGACCTAGAGAAGTTAACCGCTATTGTGAACTGGGAGAAACTGGCAGACACACTAAACTTAGAATTATTTTTAGGACTTACAAGCCATTTCAGAGACCTAGTACAAGGATACACAAAAAGAGAAGGGCCATTGAGAGACCTGGTAAAGTCAGCACCATTGAAACCACCATATTCAAAAGCCACATACTGCCAAATACTCTGGGACTTCAAATTAGCAGAGCAATGGGGCAATGAGCATAATAAAGCCTTCCTGGACCTAAAGACAGCATTAGTATCAAGACCCCATCCTCCAAGCTCCACGTTATGATGGCTCACCATTTGTAGTAATATCTGACGGCTGTCAAGAAGGCCTCGCAGCAGTCCTATCACAAAGGGTTCAAGCAGAGAAGCAGTCAGGGAAATTTGTAGAGACTCCTCCCAATCACATTTGCATTGAAACACACATCAACAGCTGAGCACAAATACAACCATTTTTACTTGAATTTGCAGCGCTAAAATTTGGTTTAGATAAGTTTTCAGATATTGTCTGGGGATTCCCAGTAGAAATAGAAATAGATTGCCAAGCATTGAGAGATGTACTCATAAATGACCATCTTAACACAGTGCACGCACAGTGGTGCAACAGTATATTAGCTCACAATATTGTTGATGTTCACCACATGCCAGGCAAGCTCAAAATTGTGGTGGACAGCTTGAGCAGACAGTGGGAAGGACAACTGCGAGACACCAATCTACAGGATGGCAGCGACTGGACGGTCAGCAAGGACTTGGAGGTAACAACAGGACTGACCAATGACATCCTACTAATGACAACAGAAGCTCCAGAAACAACAGTAAGTCTATTAGAAAGATTCACTAACGAACCAGTTTTTTTAGAAGTTGTAAAAGCGATAATGCAAATAAGATCAGACGCACCACTCAAGGACTGTTATGAACTAGATAAGTTCTGTCATATAGCTACTCGATAAGAGTAATCAGCTAAGGACAGTTCAGGACCCCTTGCGTATACAAGGGGTTGATTTCGTAAGACAGGTCAAGGAGAGTGTCCTCAACTTGAATCAAGTCCAGATGACTTAAGATTGGTGGTCTTCAGCGAAGGAAGTTCCAGGTAAAACCTAGTAAGATTAAAGTAGTGCTGCCGAAGTTCAGTTCCGTCCAGTTTTTTTCAAGATAACTGAGGACCGAGAACTGAACCTCAGTCAAGTTCACAAAGGTAGGGTGGACTCTGGGCCGGACCACTTCGAACGGGTTCACAATGGTCGGGTTCGAGTTCGAACCAGTTCGAACCGCCGAACGCAACATGAAATTAGCAAATTTTCCAAGTACGAACAATTGTAGGCTAGACTATTCAACAATAAAAATTTGAGGAGCAACAAGCTCAGCCTGCACCATTGCTGATACATGGCCTTGATGGTACGCACTTTTTAACAGTTGAAGTGCCTCGAATGTCTCTGGAAGCAAGCAGTTGCGACGTGTGGTGCCGGTGATGCCGCCACTTGAGAATGCCCGTTCAGATGCTACCGCCAGACCCCTGAATAGCATCTTTTGCGATGCGAGCAACAGTGGGATACTGAACCGAGTGATGCTTTAAAAAAAATAATTGTCAGCTTCAAGTTACACGGAATATTAAGGATATGAGCTTACACCCCACCACGCGACTACATTCTCAACATCCTCCAGTGGTGCAGCTAAGTAGTCCTCCAATTCCCGACGAGGCCTTTGACGAGCTGCGTCATGTGAGACACGAGCTTTGATTGCATCACGCATCCAGCTCTGGCCGTAGGAACCTTGGCGTGAGAGGGATGGTGTAGCAGAATGTGTCGTTGCAGCAGATGAAGGAGGGGCAACGATAATACTGATCAAACTAGATACTAAGTTAGTGCGCAGAAAAATTTATTGAGATACCCATGGACTTACCACAATCTTCGAGCTGTTTCACTCCATCAGCAAAGTCTTGAGACACCCATTTTGCCTTAGCGTAGGCAACTTTGTAGTTAGGGTCGAGGGCTGCATGATGAAAGTAAGAGTGTCGTCAAAATGAGAATGTGTTCAGGATGGGGCGAGATGGGCATGTCATCGTCAGGATCATGATACCATTTGATTTCGGACGCATCCTTCAAAACACCATTAGCATTAACTGCAGAGTTCGACATGTTTTTGATGAATGAGCTAACCTTGGACGCACCCCACCCTTTTATCCTTTGCTGATGTTCTGCGTAAGACCAGAATGAGATATGAATATCCACTCTGATCAATTGCATCGGTGATGATAGTGCCGGTGATGATTGCGCCAGGGATGATTGCACCGGTGATAATTTCACCGGTAAAACTTACTGATATGTCAACAGTGAGCATCTTTCGACGAACCTGAGGAGTCGCAGAACAGAAGCAAACAAACCTGCAACTCTAATGATGGGTTCGGACCGGTTCAGACTCGTCTGAACGGGTCCGACGTCCATCCAAGACCACCCAAACAAAGAACCTAAGGTTCGGTCCTGTATCGTATGTCGAACTACTGACCGAACGGTGGTTCCATTCGCAAAAGTTCAGGTTCGAACCTAGGTTCAGGACTGAACTGCGGCAGCACTAGATTAAAGTAAAGAACTACAGTGTACAAAGTGTGTTTATATAGTGAATGATAACCACTTCAGGGCAGGTGGTGAGAATGTGAATGAGTCAGAGATAAGAGGCAAGTCAGAGATAGCAAGAATAGATCACCTAGCGACAGTGAGATAGTGATCATGGTGTAATACAATGAGTCAGAGATATGACAGAATGAATGAGTCTAGCGGCGGCATCATGCAGCACGTGACGTAATACAAGTAATAGAAGAGAAAGAAATAGGGGCGTACAGTGACTGTAACAAGGACTGGAAGAAAGAAAGACACCAAGCGTCACAGTACATGGTCAAAGACAGGAAACTATGGAGATTGAAAGGAGGCACAACAGTAAGAGCACGAAGCAGAGTTGAATTACTAGGGAAGAAGCAAAGGAATTAGCAAGAAAACAACACACGGAAGGAGGACATTGGGGTAGGGACACAACAAAAATTGCACTAACTGACAAAATTTACAGCCCAAGACTCAATGAATCCATCATGACAGCTATAGGAGACTGTGCTAAGTGTAAAAACTTTGGCGCAGCGCATTTGCACTCACTATTAGAGCCAATCACCTGCAGACATCCATTTGAGCTGTTAGTAGGAGACTATCTCACACTACCTAAAGTGAAAGGATATCACATGCTAGGTGTATACCTTGATACGTTCTCCCAACATGTCTGGGTCTTCAGATACAAGACAGCAGGGACTGCGAAAACAATCATTGACAATCTAAAGAATATTTTCCACAACTTTGTATCGGCAGAAACATTCATGACTGACAGTGGACGATACTTCGACAATCATGAAGTCAAGGGTTTTTGCACGAAATGGGCTTGCAAAAGACACATCATTGCAGCATATGCACCATGGATTAACGGTCTAGTCAAAGGAACCAATAAAATTTTGCTACATGTACTGAAACATTTGTGTGCCCCAGATCTAGGCAAGGACGATTACAGCAACATAACATTGGGATAGGCTACCAAAGAATTGGCCAAACCACTTGGACGAGGCGGTTACGGTGCTCAATTATCACATACTCCCTGCCCTCAAGTTCTCGCCAAAGGAGCTATTATTAGGACAAGTTGTCAATACGCCACACACTGACCTAGCCAACAGTGCATCAGTGTTACAACTTACAGACATAGGCACCCATATGGCCTATGTAGCCCAACAGCAACTAGACGGTTATGACGCGACAGTGAGATACACCTTCAAGCAAAAGGCAGCGTTTGATAAGCAAGTCCTTGCAAGATCACCAAGGGAAGTTGTATTTTCGAAGGGACAACTAGTTCAATTTTTCCATAGCAGTCTCAATACAACATACGAAGCAAAGCGCAAGATCTTACCACACTGGTCGCCCCAATGCCGCATTGCGGAATGACTACGCAAATCCTACAAGTTCAAAATGTTAGAAGGCACAGTCATAAACGGGGAGTTCCATGCACGCCGCCTAAGAAGCTTCATACCTAGACCAGGCACCCAGTTAGCAAAACAACAAGAACAGAAAGAAGCAGAAGAGAGATCCAAGGACGCAGACGAGGAAGAAACAGAAGAAGAAAACATAGACGAAGACGACGAAGACACAGACGAAGAAGAAACGGATGAGGAAGAGTCACCTAACGAACAAGAAGGGGAAGAAGAGGAGTAGAACCGAGAACGGAGTCAAGAAAACGAGAGGCGGTGGATAGAGAAGAGACGTAGCGACGAGGGCGTCGCTGTTTCCAAAGGGGGGCGTGGAGTGGGGGGCCCCTAGGCAGGGGGTCAGGCAGTAGGCGAGGTTGGCCGGTGTTTGGCAATGTTTGTAGCGTAGGCATAGAGCTCGGATGTAGTAGGGTAGCACAGCACGTCTTTCTGTCCGTCCCATAGAGAGTGGTTTGGGCCACTCCACCACTTGACCAGTAATTGTGTGTTGGACCTGAAAAACGGCCTGTGGTATGAGGCAACCGTTAATTTCGATGACAGGAATGTGTGAACATTAAAGTACGCACAAAAGCACCCATTCCAATGCACGAACCAAGCACTGGGCGGGGCCATCAAGATTTAGCTGAACTTGAAAATGTTTCCTGGAATAATTAGTGATGCGGACACAGGATGGTTTTTAAAAGTTGAAAGCGCAAATGTCAGTGATCACGACGTTCACTGTATGGGTATCCCATCATACACATCAAATTCGCAACAGGCATAGCGGTACACAGAAAGCTACCACGCGGCTAGAGTCATTCCATGAGCTTGGATGTTTGTCAAATACATCGCTGTTTCCTCCAAGATAACAAGACCAGACTTCGTAAACATCAGCTCAGCTGTGGTGCTGTTTAGGAAGAAACTTTCCAATGAGCGTGCCTTCGCCATTCCAGACCTCAATACCATCCCCGCAACCGGAATAAACGTTGCCCTTGGTATCAAGCTGAATGCCATCTGGTGCACCGGAGTCAATGTAGGCGAACACTCTACGGTTCATGAACGACTGTGTCGTTGGGTCAACGTCGAACTGGTAGCTTTAGAGTTTGCTTGAGTATCTGATTACCATCACGCTAGGCGGAAAAAACTCACATTGTGGCTGGGAAAAGTCTGGTTCGTTCCGAACAAGGCTCCAAGAACACCCGTGTCGGTGCTAACGCGTGATTCTAGGATTTATGCACAGATGCAAGAAAAAACCCAAACTTACACGAATGCAGTTTTGCCATTGGGAGCGAATGCAATGCCATTCGGATGCACAAACTGGTCAGCGACAACTCTGACCTGTCCAGTGGACGGATCAAATCGGTATACCTGTGATGGTAGCATTGGTTCAGGACGGAAACCGTTAAGCCACCCGTAGCTGAAGAAGCCATTAGCATTGTGGATATGATGATATTATCGATTGCTCACGTGGGATCGGTGAAGAACATAATGTCCGTGCCAGGGAGAATTTTGATATCATTAAGCGAGTTGAACTGCCTGCCTAAGAAGTTGTCCAGAATAACAGTGGTATTGTAGGGAGGGCTGGGATTGACGCGAACAATAGAAGGAGGAAGCAAGCGCGACCTGAAGTGACGAACAGAAGGTCTCCCTTGTATGGACCTGTTGCCCCGTTGACCATTTGGACATTGTCGGAGAGGTTGAGCTGAAAGTCATGACGGTTAAGCATCAATTGACCGAGCGGGAGCGACTCACTGTTTGAACCTGAATATTGACATCTCCGGTCGTAGAAGCCAGCGCCATGTCGACTTCTGTCATATTGATCATGCTAACAACGCTGTTGTTATACCATCCACTGTATGCAAGTGCGCCACCATCATTACTCGCAAAGAAGACCAAGTTTAGGTCTTGAACATAGATGGGTGCTTCATGGGCAAAAGCAAAGCCAGGATTCGAAGCAATTTTGCGAATGGTGGCAGATGGTCCGGTGATATCGAGGAATGAGCGGTCAAATACCTGAATGAATGGTGGTGCAGTGTCGGTGGGGTTAAAGCCAATAGCGGACGAGTTGCGGCCATTTTGTGTAGTTTGCTCCTACAACATTGTACAGTAGAGGGTCAATGTACTGCGAGGCAGACGTTCAGATGTAACACCTGCAGAATTACAATTGTCGACGCACAACTGTCCAGGCGGCGACGCTGTCGTGTACGATGCAGCAGCAAGGACGACAGCCAGAATCACACCCACTGCTGATTTTGTCATCGTTGATTCGGATGAGCTATTTCCCAAGTCTTGTTTCCTGGTTTCAGCGACTCTGGTTGACGGTCCCACTTTTTATAGTCTTGATAGTAATGAGGCTAGGAGGGCTCTGTTATCACTTAGAGCGTTGTCAAAGTAGCCCGACAGCACGCGATGATAAGTTCATTTCCGAATTTCAAGGACAGTGGGCCGGCCGGTCAAAGTCAATCTCGAGTCTCGACCATTAATTGAGTCATGATGCATGAGCCTTGGTCAAGTTTTCGATGCCCGAGAGCATTACGTACCGCCGCATGACACCGCACGGCGAGATCAGGAGATTCAGATCAGTTGTTCCTTCTAGTAAGTATTTATGTAATCAGTTTCGACATTCGACTTGCGAGTCTTGCATCGCCGAGAACACGAGATAGGAGGAGCGCGACACCCTTAGCACTTAAGCTCGAGAGTGTCCGCCGAAAATTTGAAATTGAAATATTCACCGGTCGGCGGTCACCGGTCACCGGTCACATCAATGAATCGACTGCTTGCTGGCGCGTCTACATAGTGTTGCCGTCGACATGACGGCTCCCACACCCCCTCATTCAGCTTAGTATCTGTACCACACTACTCGGCAAAGTGGTCTATACCAGTTGAATATCAATTATATCGCCATGCACTGTCCACACCCCTCCCCTCCCTATACCACCTGTACATCACCAGGCCACTCGCCTACATGGAATCACCCGTCAAAACAAGAGCACCTGTCCATGTCATATTCATCCCATCCGATTCCTGTACGAGTTCGCCTTGTGCGACTGAGTACATGTTCAGTTATGCACCAGATAGACAGACAATTTTGCATGTACTCTCGAAGTTATCTCATCATGATGGATGGTGCATCTAAAATGGCTGGCGGTAACGACGGGCTGGTGGGATACGATCCACACCAGGGCATTTGCGCATCCAGAGCAGTGTGATAAGGACACTGGGGGGTCCTATAGACTAGATCGAATTGTCCTACATAGAGTAGTACTTTTGTAAAGGACATAAATAGATTCCAAAACACATATTCACATTTGTACAGCCAGCTGAGGAACGAATCCTGTTTCGCATTTCTTCAGCTTGTCCGCAGATTGTCACCTATGTGACTCGGCCCCAATACCTTCGTTGGGGAGATGTTCGAAATATTCGAATCGCCCGACGGCCTACTATACCAAAGGGGTGGCTGGATGGCCCGCACAAAGTTCGGATTTGAAGGACGCGGGCTTCATGTTGCAATATTGTACTTTTGAGCCGCAACGATGCACGGGACTTTCTTTACGGTTAGTACCAACTTGACCAGTTCATTTTGTCTTGGACCTAGAAGACTCGGGCCTGTAGTATGAGGCAAAACATTAAATCAATGACATGGAATGTGTGAAGATTGAAGTAACGCACAAAGGCGCCCATTCCGATGCGCGAACCAAGCCACTGGGTCCGGGCCATCAGGATTTAGCTGAACCATGGTCCTTCCTAGAATAATTAGTATGTGTATACAGGATAGTTCTGTCCAGTGTGTTGAAAAGATCAAAAGTTGAAGCGCAACACATCAGTGATCACGACGTTCAATGTATGGGTTATCCCAATCATACACATCAAATTCGCAGGCATAGCGGTACACAGAAAAATACCCACGCGGCTTAGAGACATTCCATGAGCTTGGATGTTTGTCACATACCTCGCCGTTCCTTCCAAAATAACCGAGACCAGACTTAGTGAAGATCAAATCGGATGCGGTGCTGTTAGGAAGAAACTTTCCAATGAGCGTGCCTTCGTCATTCCAGACATGAATACCATCCCCGCAGCCGGAATAAACGTTTCCATTGGTATCAAGGTGAATGCCATCTGGTGTACCGGAGTCAGTGTAGGCGAACACTCTACGGTTCGTGAATGACTGCGTCGTTGGGTCAACGTCAAACTGATAGCTTTAGAGTTTGCTTGAGTATCTGATTACCATCACGCTAGGCAGAAAACTCACATTGTGGCTGGAAAGGTCTGGTTCGTTCCAAGCAAGCCTCCATAAACCCGTGTCGGTGCTAATGAGTTATTCCAGGATTGATCCACAGATGTGAGAAAATCCAAACTTACATGAAGGCAGTTTTTCCGTTGGGGGCGAACGCAATGCCATTTGGAAGCACAAACTGGTCAGCGATAACTCTGACCTGCCCAGTGGACGGATCAAATCGGTATACTTGTGATGGTAGCATTGGTTCAGGACGGAAACCGCCAAGCCACCCGTAGCTGAAGAAGCCATTAGCATTGTAGATATGATAATCTCATCGATTGCTCACGTGGGATCGGTGAAGAACATATGTCCGTGCCAGGGAGAATTTTGATATCATCAAGCGAGTTGAACTGCCTGCCTAAGAAGTTGTCCAGAATAACAGTGGTATTGTAGGGAGGGCTGGGATTGACGCGAACAACAGAAGGAGGAAGCAAAGCGCGACCTGCGGTGACGAACAGAAGGTCTCCCTTGTATGGGCCTGTTGCCCCGTTGAGCATTTGGACATCATCGGAGAGGTTGAGCTGAAAGTGATGACGAAGCATCAATGACCAGCGGGAGCGACTCACTGTTTGAACCTGAATATTGACATCTCCGGTCGTAGAAGCCAGCGCCATGTCACTTCTGTCATATTTATCATGCTAACAACGCTGTTGTTATACCAGCCACTGTATCCAAGTGCGCCACCACGAGCGCTCGCAAAGATGACCAAGTTTAGATCTTGAACATAGATGGGTGCTTCATGGGCAAAAGCAAAGCCAGGATTCGAAGCAATTTTGCGAATGGTGGCAGATGGTCCGGTAATATTGAGGAATGAGCGGTCAAATACCTGAATGAATGGTGGTGCAGTGTTAGTGGGGTTAAAGCCAATAGCGGACGAGTTGCGCCATTTTGTGTAGTTTGCTCCCACATCATTGTACAGTAGAGGGTCGATGTACTGCGAGGCAGACGTTCAGATGTAACACTGCAGAATTGCAATTGTCGACGCACAACTGGTCCAGGCGGCGACGCTGCCGCGGCAAGTGCGACAGCCAGAATCGCACCCACTAATGATTTTGTCATTGTTTGATTCGGGCTCGGAGAGCTACTAGTTTCCCAGTCTTGTTTCCTGATTTCAGGGATGGTTGACGGTCCCACTTTTATAGTCTTGATAGTAATGCTAGGAGGGCTCTGTTATCACCTAGAGCGTTCTCAAAGTAGCCCGACAGCACGCAATGATAAGTTCATTTCCGAATTTCAAAGATGGGCCGGCCTATCGACGTCGTGACCATTACTAGTAAATGATAATGATCTCTTCGATGCCAGCTGAGAGCAATATTACATACCGCACGAGATCAGGAAATTTAGATAAGTTGTTCCTTCTACATTAACCGGACGGGCGGCAGCCACCCGCTGCTTATGTAATCATCTAGCGCGATCAGTCGGTCGGGGGGAAAAGAAACCTTGTCATTGTTGTCAAGCATCATATAATACTAATGGACAACTATGCGAGTTGCAGATTCGGACGGCGACGGGATACTTAGATGCACAAGACACGTGATAGCCAGTGATTGAAAATATGGTCGTGTGAAGGGGACAGCGTGCCGCTGCGAAAAGGCTATCAGAAGTCGGAGCTCTCCATCAGTGAACTGATGAACATAAAAAGGCCATAGTTGACATATATGGTTAAAAATCTCAACAATCTCCATAAAGGTGGCGGTGGGGGTTACTGTATAGAGATGTTTGACCTTACATAGGAACGATGAATTTTGAAGCTGGTCAACAAAGTCCTCCTACGCCGAATGCACCATCCTCTACTTGAATTATCATGAAAGGGAAAGCTGTAACTCAAGCCAACAAAGTGAAACA
>NW_024540752.1:0-19961 GCF_016647625.1 Suillus subalutaceus
GCACACTTCTGTAGTAACTCGGTCTCGTTCTCGCCGGACGGCACTCGCATCGTCACTGGTTCGGAGGATAACACTGTTCGGTGTGGGATGCAGGGACGGGGGAGCCAGTCGGTGAGCCCTTGCGGGGCACACTGAGTCTAAATCGGTCTCGTTCTCGCCGGACGGCACTCGCATCGTCACTGGTTCTTGGGATCACTGTTCGGCTGTGGGATGCAGGGACGGGGGAGCCAGTCGGTGAGCCCTTGCGGGGGCACACTGATTCAGTAACTCGGTCGTTCTCGCCGGACGGCACTCGCATCGTCACTGGTTCGGATAACACTGTTCGGCTGTGGGATGCAGGGACGGGGAGCCAGTCGGTGAGCCCTTGCGGGGGCACACTTCAGTAACTCGGTCTCGTTCTCGCCGGACGGCACTCGCATCGTCACTGGTTCTGGATAACACTGTTCGGCTGTGGGATGCAGGGACGGGGGAGCCAGTCGGTGAGCCCTTGCGGGGGCACACTTCTTGGTAAACTCGGTTCGTTCTCGCCGGACGGCACTCGCATCGTCACTGGTTCTTGGATGCACTGTTCGGCTGTGGGATGCAGGGACGGGGGAGCCAGTCGGTGAGCCCTTGCGGGGCACACTTCTTGTAAACTCGGTCTCGTTCTCGCCGGACGGCACTCGCATCGTCACTGGTTCTTGGGATACACTGTTCGGCTGTGGGATGCAGGGACGGGGGAGCCAGTCGTGAGCCCTTGCGGGGGCACACTAGAAGTAACTCGGTCTCGTTCTCGCCGGACGGCACTCGCATCGTCACTGGTTCTGGATAACACGTTCGGCTGTGGGGTCCAATGATGAGCCAGCCCTCGCAACAGTGCGCTGTGTCAGATCCTTCAGCATCATCAGATGAACATCGCACGATCGAGGCCACCACTACCATCACATTGAACATTTGGAACAATCACCCTATTCGCTTCTCGTCCAACTCTATCCATGCACTCTGCAACACCTCAGAGCTAACGGAGGGAGCATCCCATGACGGCCGCAGTCCGACCCCCTTTTCATTGAATCATGACAGTGGATGGATGGTAGGACCCAAACGTCGCCTGTTATTCGGGTACCACCGGCTTTCTCGAAACGTATTCTATACCCTGCAACTGCATTAGTGATACCCAGAGGAAGTCCTGACTTGATTTGAGCCGCATGGCACACGGGCAACACTGGCAAAAGTGCCGAGAGGGGTGAGTGTCTTCAAGGCCCTTTCCGTTCCTCGCAGTTACTAAAATCAACATTTGCAGACCTTAGTACTAATTATGATCGCAGCAATGGATCCATTTTGGAGATAGATACAATTTAGATGTGACCGAGTGTACAGTGAATCGTACTTCGTATTCTATTCTATGCCCGAGTTTAGGATCGTCCATGCAAACGACGTGAGCTGGCTGTGCGGCACTCATGATGTTAGTGCTGGTTTGTGAGCGCACGCAACGACGGACAAGGCATGTCGATTCCAATCAGAGATGTGGTTGCGCGTGCGCCATGGATTGTGTATCCTTGTGTCCAGACTCTGGTTGTGTAGCTACTGATAAGTACTGCATCATCATGCTTCTTAATAACTAATTAATCTCTGAAGTCGGGTAAGCATCTTCCTTAAATTTTCCTCTCGGATATGCTCTGACAGACTGACTCCGCGAACCAGCATCCATCTCGTACTTCATCTATACGGACAACCCAGATGGATGATATGGACATTGCCTTTTTAGCCATCTGGGCTTCCACTCACGATTGCTGTCATCACGAATCATTGCCATTCATCCAATGCTGCTCCGAGTCCTCTAGCCCCGCGCACCCCATCTGTTCAAGTTATTCCCCTCACTTTATTCGTTTTCCCATCCCCCCGAGTCAAGTCGAGATGGTAGACGTCACGGTGGTTGTGTCCTGCGAACCAGTTGAACCGCTATGTTGTCAGTAATCTGGGCTTCTGCCTGCTTCTGCTCATTCTGTCCAGATGGATAATGCACTCGTTTTTTGTGCTCAGACAACTGATGCCTTACGAATACTTTGTCAGGTGCGCTTTACCCCCCGCCCAGCACAGCACATCTCCTTACCATGCAAATCCGTGATAGAGGTCAATGCTCGAGCCGTAAGTTTTTTCAACCATCATACTCCATATCGTTGAGTCACACTGAACACAGATGATTGCTGTCGACGACTTGCTGGCAGGGTCAACGATGGGTAGGTTCAATCAGATGATAGACACCTTGCTTCTACCATTCACGCATGATCCGACACTCCTTTCGCGGCCCAGATGGTTGATGATGGTGGACAGGCGTTCTCGCCGATATGTCACATTATCAGCCATCTGTGGTTTTACGACTCTCTTGCTTCTCTTTTGCTTTGCTCAGACACATGGTAGAATCAGTGCGGTTTGATCAAAGTACAGATGTCAGAATATCATGGTCGGCGCTTTACTGATACTTTTCTGGGTGCGCTTCATGACTTGAAGCCCCGGTTCTCTTCAATTGTACACCCCATTGGGCACTTCTCGTTCCTTACCGCACGCATTCGTTCGTGACAGGACAGGTGCATATCTCACCTCACGAGTCTCTTTTTAAACCGTCATGCTCGATATTGTCGAATCATGCTTGAATTAGCGATATCGTGCCAGTAGCACCCACAACAAGAATGGACCTGGATATCCGACAATCTGATGTGACATAATTGCGTTTGAGACTAGCTTATAAACAAAATGTCTGCTTTTGTAGTGAAATGACATCAGTGTGCCAATATAAAAAAGCAACGACCGAACTTGAAGGTCACCGGTCACCGCTTGTACTATCATAGCTTTCCATAACCAGAACGAGCACGAGAGACAGAAAAGCCTGTATTACATGGATGAAAATTGACATGCCATTAACTCCTACCACTGATCGGAAAGAAAAGGTGCAACAAAATCACACAGAGGCGAAAACGACGAGTGCATGCGAATGTATAAATACACACAAAGCGGACTGGGACGAAAAAAATATCCGTAAACCTTTCGAGAGCACCCCGGCGCACTACAAATAATAAATAATCATTGCGGGGGTTTAACCCATTGCGGTCCATAGTTGACGCTCTCGCTGAGGTGCTCATTGGCGGGATTGTACGTGAATCCCTTAAACTGCTCTTGCACGGTAGACGAAAGAGCAGAGTCCTCGACAACGGAGTCTTGAGGGTCCTCGTTAGTGAAGTCCGGGTCGAAATTAGCCACGTCGAGTACGGATTCCTAGAAGTATATTTTGCTTGGTATAACAAAGAGGAACACGACCGTGGTTACTCACAACACTTGGCTTGAACGGTGGTTGAATCTTTTTGTGGAGCAGCCTAGCGTGATTCATGAGTGACGCACAGATAGTCGAAGAATAGGATACGTGCCTATTCCAGTCAACATATTGGCGAAGAAAGGATGACGCTTGATCTCTTCACCCCATTTGCTCCCAGACGTCGGACAGGATCACGCTGAAGGAGACCGATCATGACGCTCCTGGCCTCTGATGGCATATCCGAAGGAAATTGAAGTGGGTCACTGAGGATGCGTTGATACATTACGTTGACATTCTCGTCATAGAAAGGGGGTAGTCCCGTCTGTGAGTTTGATCAAGTTATGGTCAGAAGCAAATGTTTCGAAAGACGCACCATCATTTCGTAGAGCAGGACACCGAGCGTCCACCAGTCAACCGTCTTCGTGTACCCCTGACTCTCAAGTAGCTGGAGCAATGTACTCCGGTGTGCCACAGAACGCTATAGCGACCGGTTATATCGTTCCATTAAAATCAAAGTCATTCTCACTGTTTGTTTTCTCTGTCTCTGACATGTTGAGTTTACAAAGACCTGATCGGACGATAATCAGCACATCAGCCCCTAGATTGTCATGTACCTACCAAAATCACAAAGAGCGATATGACCCGTGTAATCGAGTAGTATATTTTCAGGTTTCAGGTCGCTATGGAAACCGTTAGCAAAATGGCACAGCTACCCGCATTAAGAACGCACCGGTATACTACATTAAATCCGTGCAAATGCTCAAGTGCACATAGAAGCTCTGCGGCGTAAAATCGGCTGCGATCTTGATCAAATTTACCTTCCCTCTGCAGATGATAGAAGAGTTCGCCGCCATTTACTGGGCAGATATAAGTTGTCACCAACTTAGTAAAGGTAAAATACTCACCGAATGACATTACGAGGTAACTTGTCAGGATTTTGGAAAGAGAATTTAAGTGGAACGATAAATGGATTGTTGACCAGTGCCAGGACCGTCCGCTCAGCCAATATGTGCGTGATTTCGCCGGGCGTGACGCGATATGGGCTTTTCGAATGGTCTTGAGGGCATATATCCGCTGCGTATCCTTTTTGCGCACTTGCATCACTTTACCAAAGCTCCCTTTGCCAATCACTTTCAACAAATCAAATGCATCGATAGTCAAAGACTCGTTCCTTATTGGTCTGTAGTCGATTTTGAGGTGAAACGAGCCAGTGCCGGCGGTGGCAATGTACCATTGATCTGAAGCATGCTGAATGCAAAGTGCGGTATTCAGGGGACAGCACAAGCTCAAACAAGTGAACCTACATGTCCGTCAAGTACAGGTGTAAGATCTACACGGGCCATGAGCAGGTCGTTACCCATATCTTCTTGGCTGTGTACCGCAGCGGCAGTTCGAAGATATGATGAGACTGATATTGTCGATGTGCGGGACACATCACTAGTGACATAGACAATCAGAGACGCCTGAGTCATCGTGCATGGCTACACACAAGTCTGCCCGGTACGACCACACAGGGTTGGCTAGATCTCCGCCCATGGCGTCTACCAGAACTTGATTGTTGTCGAACTCGAGGACAACATATGGAAGCCACCACAATCGCCTCCTCTGCATGCTTTCGCGGTTGCTGGTCGACCTTCGTGCAGGTGGGTTGTCAAGCGCTTTTGGATGACCTCTGGGACATGCACGCCAGGTGCTAAGGAGAGACCGCGTCCTGTATATGTATGACATCAGAGTGTATTTAGAATAGTACTGTTCAAAGGTCGGACAGTCGCCTTACCGGAGAAGATACGAATCGTGAGCATACCAGATCGAAGATGGGCTTGCTGGTCGAGAGCACCAGAAGGCTTGGGAGTTGTGGGCCGCGACGGTATCGGTGTGACGGATCGTGAGACGACGCCATTTTCTGACGTCCTTAGCCTCTGTGTGGTAGTCAGGACATGAGATCTCATGGAAAACAGTGACCGGTGGATGGGAGATCAGCAAAGGGGTCCGGCGCGCATGGACTTACTTTTGGAAGTGCCTAGTTTCCAGGACATGTTGGATGTAAGGAAATGTACAAGGTTGAGTAAAGAGAGAGCTAATTGGTCTGTGAGAAGGAATGAGAAAGCGTAGTACGGGCGGTGATGTCGGTCTGGCGACTGTAGTAGCCTATGAGTTATGTGGCTCAAGATAAGATGTTATACATAAGCAGAAGTTCAGAACGGCCTAGTTCTAAGCAATATATCAATATTAATGGCATTACCCTCGTGTACCTCTCTATCTACGTCTTATTGGCTCATTGTACGCATATGATGTGGTCGCCGTTAGATATCTTCCGTCACAGCATTCGCAATATTAATACTGTTCTTCTCATGATCTCTGCTTACTATCATCAAGTTAGCACTGGTTTGGACGCCACTACCGGCGGGTGCCCGACGTTGATCATCATACACTGCCCCACGCCATGAGGTAATGTGGGTATATATGCTGTGAGGAGTGTCGTAACAGCAAGATCTTTAGACGCGTTAGGGCACCCCGTGCGTGCCACTGTGCAATGCGTGCCTTTCAACTGCAATGACTTTTAGAGGCAAATAGGTATCATCAACAACCATGGGTACCCTACACGCGACGAGTCTTCTGAAAGTAAGACGACTTTAGCCCAAAGCCTTCTTCATCGTCCCTGATTTGCTCATTTGCTATATGAGACGGTTCGAGGCTGTCTGATGATGATCCATCAACAGATAGATCATTACGTTTTGAGTCCTTGTGTCGCAGAACATCAGCCGATTTAGGTGGCTGTCGTGAAACAAGGTTCCAGCGAGGAATAGCATCAGCCTCCTCAGCATGCGCTTTCAGGATTGTTGTGGACTGGCCGTGAAGGTCCTTTCGACTCCGCTGTAGCCTAGTCGTCCAATGTCCATTGTAATCCTGCTTGAGCATGTTAAATCCATCAATGATGTCCGTCATATCAGTGCCGAGCTTCAATAACTCGACAGCACCCGCGCACTCATCCTGAAACATGCGCAATGCTTGAGCGTTAATGCCCCTGGTGACGTTCTAAGAAGATACAAGTCAGAGGAGAAAAACCATATCTTTCCACACGTACATACTCTGATCGAATGAATGGGTCTACGACAGAAATAGGATAGCTCTCTAGCATTGTCTTCGAATCCACATCTGGACCGAGAAATGCTGACCAACTGTTGTGGGGTTCAGGTCGAGGACCTCGGGAGACATGGTCAAGTTCCGCAGTTTCTTCGAAATGCGAAATACGGGGGAAAATGCCTCCCCGCTTGATGTCTATCACATGGTGCGAAAATCGAAATTGAGCCCAGAACCTGAACGATGAAATCTCAGTCACAAGATAGAAGCTCCCCCAACCATCCCTTACCCGAACCATTGCTCTACGAGGTTGTCCAGGGAATCGATGCGCGGTGCTACCCACTTGGTGGGCTTGCGATATCGTATGTCACAAGGTATCCGCTTGGATGGTTTTGGTGGCCGCATCCAGAATAGATGCTCGTTGGATTCCATTGGCTGAAGGTCAGCTTGTAGATTTGGAGCTAAGTCCCGTGTCTCTTAGAGATTAAGGTTCCAATGATCCAATCGAAGCAATACAGACCATACCTGGAGCCATCCAATCGTCATAAGCACCAATGCATAGGAATTGAAAGTTCGAGTTGCTTCAGAGGCAGATGGTCGATTGAGGGCCCTTGGACGAGCCCATTTTTTGATGGCAGATACTAAACAACGAAGGCTGGGTACAATATCGCAATATGTCTTGATAAGGCCAGTGTTCATTAATCCCAGCCTCTCGTTCACATTTATGTCGATGTGAAGCCCAGATGCAGGATCAATGAGCTTAACTAGAAATCGAGACGGAGGATGAAGAGCCCGAAACAACCCTCCCAATGTGTGGTGACGAACCAATGGGAACCCGAGCCCAGGGAATTGCTTCAACATCAGTAAAGCCTGCATATCGCATTGTCAAAGCAAGTTTTCTGTCATTTGATTAACTCCGTTGGCGTCGGCGAGTGAGTGAGGTTACCTAGTATGGTAGATGGCTTCTAAATATTAATATTGTTGATACCTCAGTTGTACGAATAATAAACATACAAGGTAGATGCTTCATGTCCATTTCTGGAGAAAAACCTTGAGGCCAATTGGTATCCTGCCAGCAATTACATAACAAGAACACGAGTGGCCGGTTGATTATCAATAACTCACAAGCACGACAAGATCCAGGTCTCCATTTCCCGTTTTTGACAGGACTTCCATTGGCATATACACTGAGCTTCCATAGGGCTGCACGTCATATCTCGGTCCATATTTGCATTGGATGATATGTCTAACTTTGCGAATTAACCGGTCTCTTGTATTGATTCTCTCGTCATTCCGACTTGAACTAATGTCGTAGTGAGTGTCATTCAGTGGGAACTCTGACGACAATCAGAGTTGATGTGAAAAAGAAACGGCGAGCTCGCTAGACACACCTATTTTAATTTTCTCGGCATGACTGGCCTATCAATGAATAGCGGGAAGTCAGCCAATGACGATGCAGATTTTGGAAGACAAATTACATTAATTTTGGGGTTACACTTGACCGTCACCATTGGGCTGCGCATGTGCAGCAGTTGTGTGCACACCACGTGAAAACTGGCCCGCACCACACGGTCGACTATGTGTCAAAGGCTTGAGACTGGTCACGACGTCACTGCAGACAATCCATCTTTGCGCTATTTTCGCGCGCTGGGGAATCCGATGCAAGGCAACACCAGATACAAATGCCGCATGATTCTGTGATCGTGGTAAGGAGGCGAATGCAGCAGAAACAATCACTAAACCCACATGAGTACTGATAAATGGATTCTGGAATACCAAGTGATATGACCTACGGGATTCGGGCTGGTGCTGGGGAACGCTGTGTGGGATCAGTTGTGTAATGTTACACAAATAGTTCTTGCTTTGCACAATGCGCGAAGCCATAGAACAAGTGCTAGCTGCAAATATTGAGCATGTGCGTGAATGGTGGATGGTGAAAAAGGTAAGTACTCAGTACAAACTCAGTAAATGTAAAGTAGAATTTGAACGTTCTGGAATCTGAACACCAAAAAAATCCTCTTGCATTAAGAGGGAATCGAACCCCCGGCGGGTCGATGGCAACGACCCAGGTTACCACTACCCCATTAATGCGGTGAAGAATTTGATAAAATATCTCACTATAATAATAGTACTAGCTTTGGAAAATTTGCAGTTCTGTGCTCAAACACTGTTTCGCACCGGCTTCTCTCTGGCAACTCAACCTTACCAGATTTCTCTATTTTTTTTACATAGCCTTAGAGTCTGTACTAAATTCTACGTGCTCCTGTTGTTGCCTTATCTTAATGTTGTGTAGTTGTTGTGTTATCAAAAACAGGTCGAAATTTTTGCAACACCAGGCCAGAGATACTAAGTAGTACATGATTACAAGAACATCCAAAATTCGTCCTCTGTTCAGATTGACGATCTTAAAATGAAGAAACGGTTTGGCTGTATCCCCCATTGCTCCTAAATTGTGCTACAACCCGCCCACCATAATTCACTATCACATCTCTCTCCCTACCTGCAACGTTTTGATCGACGGTAAAGGTTGCTGTCGTTGGCCTGCCATCATTCCACGCGAAGTCGAGAGTTATCCCCCCACGTATGCGCGCGCCCTTCATTTCGCCATTCGACCACGTGAGAGGAAGAGCAGGTGGAGCGAACCTGGAGTGGAATGTTGATGTTCGCAATGTCAGGGGCTTGTAACAGTGCATTCTACCGATTTGAATTCAAGGTTCAGCTGTCACACATAAATGACTTTAGCATCTTACCAAAACAGCAGCAGGATATCCCAAATTTGCATCGATCTGGAAGATTCCATCAGACGTGTACAGGGAAAAGAGGTTGGGCGCAAAATTGCTCTCGATGGTGTGCTGCATTAGATTAGCATTAGCGGCATGACGTAACCACCGGTTCTTACAGTAAGTTCTTTGTAGAATTCAGTTGCGTTGGCAAGCTGCGCCCACGCCGCAGCTCTCCACACTTTCTCCCATCCTGCATCCGCATCGGGGCCCTTTCCAATGCCTCTATGGAACAGACTGGTTTCCGCAGCGTTCAAAATTTGTTCTTTGGTATAATGCATGAAGGTCCGTTGACAATAAGACCGCCTTGCAACTCATGGGAATAAGATGCTATCGCATAACCAGGGTATAACTAGTAAAGGTTGTAAGCTCGACATGATAGTTGTGAAACAAGGGCCTACGCCAATCAGATGACTAAGATGCCTGTGAGTGTCATCTGGCAAATCCATGTCGACTTTCCACTCTGAATATAGCATTAATACACCATGGATACACAGGGGACAAGATAGCAACCTTGCAGTTGACCCCACCGTCCGATACGCAGCCCTTTGTCCATCTGCTGCCGTTTGGAAATAACCGCTGTGCATCCCATGAGCAAAAGGCAAGATAAACGGTGGATGGTTTCCTACCATCTAGAAATGCAGTGTCTGTATCACCAGCTGCCTCGAAACCGTTCTCGATTGTATTGAAGAGCTGCCAGATCAGCTGCTGAGCGTGTGCACAGCCTGTCGCGATGGTCAGCAATATTCAAAAAATTTCAGAGTCCAGCTGACCGAGAGTAATAGGGACCTGCTCTGGTGAATTGCAAGGTGCGGTAACAAGAGTTGAATCGTTGAAGTGCAAGTCCTCGATGAGCTTCTCTAGATGAAAGCTGGCAACAGACTGTGCGAAATTCAGCTGAACGTGGCTTCCAAAAGTCCCATAGTAGATCACCTTGACTAGCGGCCATCCTTGGGCCTTCCACCATTGTACATCATTGGTGTGGTCAAAATGATCCCATGCATGTATCATCTATGATGGAATTCACTAAGCCCGCTGCAGATCCAACAAAGGATACGTACCATCCAAGCATTAGATTCTGAGGACATAAATATGGGCGCTCAATTCAGTAAGAAAACTAAGAAGAGCCATGTACCTGGATAATTGGCCCACTGAGCAGAGTTCCCGCCAAGCTTCATACCAGTATGGCCGAAGATCTATCGGAAAAGTTCATGCATTTAAGTACAGAACAAGTCCCTCCGAAAACGCACATTCATTTCAACCGTGTGTCACAAATCCTTCGCTAATGTTATACAGAACCTGAGCGGTGTACGCCCCGCGGGGTCCCCACGTATTCTGCAAGAAAACAAGGGGTCAGCTTTAGCCAAGTGTCAGTTATATCAGCAAGCCGATTACCTCATATAGTCAAAAGTGACCGAGTCACATCTAGATTAGACATTTCGACAGCCCAATAGTTCATTTGGATGTTGATATTGGAATCTAGTCGTGAAATAAGGATACCTTCTTCTACGGAGGCAAAGTGGTGCTTACGATAATCTGTTATTAGTTGGTTAGAATTACAGTTAACCTATGCATCAAATCAGTCACCAGCGCTCCAAGGGTTTCGTATAACCCATCAGCCCCATAACCCTGTAAATTTGCAGGCAGGGTGCCTCTAGCGCTGCTGGCTAGGAGGTATCTTCCATAGTTGAACAGAACCCATTCTAAGTAAGCGTCCCCAGTAGAAGTCCGGTATCCAGCAAGAATTTGATCAGTAGGGGTATTGAGATCCGGAGTCTGTCCCAAGGAAAGTGAGAAAGGGGCAACGAGGGAGGTATAGTCTTTAATATGCCCATTCAGCATCTCCGCGTAAGATGTACGATTAGCAGACGAAAGCAACGTGACAAGATGAGTGTGTGGATCTGGTCCTTGGAATAAGTAGTTGGCAGCTTGCGTTTCCAGCAGCCATGTCGTAGTTCGTTCCTCCAACCCAGCTGATCCACACCTCAGATGCACCAAGGACGGTCAAAGTTGCATTAGGTGGGGATGCCCCAGATACCGCAGAACACGAGACCAACCCGCTAGGTGCCTGCGCTTGTGCGAGAATCTCATAAAGCATACCGGGGATGTAGACGTAGTTCCTAATACTCAACGTTCTGTCATCCAAGCAGGTGACATTCGGAGCCGGGAGGCCATCGACCCCGGCGACAGTGTAGGCATAAGTCACAGTTGGAAGGACGTGAGAAGTCGTGCTGTTCAGGTATTGTACACATGCCTGAAGAGGGTGGGAGCAAAAGGATTCCCTGAGCATAGTGGTCAGACAACACCTTGACACAGGCAAGGAAGGACAAACCGGAGAAAAGTAGTGCTCCCATCAGACCAGGTAGTACGAGACACCGCTTCATCCAGGTCCAACCACCTTGCATACTTCGAAACCGAGTCAGTTGAATCCAATGTTGCGACCAAGTGTCCCGCGCTGGCGTATGAACCTTTGGAAAATGCACGGGCCACACATTGAAAACGGTGAGTATAGATAGCAAGCGTGCGAGAATTCGCTCAAGAAAACTATGTGTCCACCTACCATATGTGTCACCAGGTGTCATAATCTCGTCGATGTCTTAATGACAGAATGAGGGATGAGGAGGCTGCGCGACTATACCAAAAACTTGGAGACATACTGTCAATTGTCCCTGTAGGACTAGAAAAATAGCTTCGCGAATGTTTTGCATTTTCTCGGCTATTTTGGACTGCTGGGAAGGCAAGTGATTGCCCCCATTGTACGACTATGTGGATGGTTAGTACCTTGGGATCCTGTATATCGGAAGGCTTTCAAAGTGCGACACGCACGGTATCCTGGAAGGGACCTCCCCGACCACAGGGACTCGATGTTGAGTTGCGTGACCTCTTGGCTAGTACCACAGGTAACATCGCTATGCACATTTGAACATATTTGGTGATCAACAGGGATTACGAGCAAGCATACTCACCACCTAAGTACCCATTGCCGATGGGTAAAAAATCTCTAACCCATGTCGTCCCAGGTGCGGTATACCAGAGACCATTACCAGAACTCGGAAAGCTAGGAGGCGCAGAAGGTATCAAGGAGACATACGTTCCACAATGCCCAAAGCGCTCAACAAGCGTTCTCGGACTGAGTATGGGAAGGATTCCATGAAGAGCCGTAGAAACTTGGAAGAGACAGACCCAGAGGGTGTTTCCAAGGACCTGAAATACCTCCATCTTTGCGGTCACTTCTGAACTTGCGAAGTGAATGAACAGCTAATATTCTTCCGGACGTTGATTTCGCAATTCCTTTCCTGCTGATAGGAAAGCTAGAGGGCAACGCACTTGAAACTAAGGGGTAAGCGCGCTAGAAGCGGACTCTTTGGGAAAGGCGCGATCAGGAAAATTATCTATTTTGCGTGGCCCTACGGTGTTTGGAGATCCCATAGTATGTGAGAGGTGCAGGTCACATTAATGGGAGAGTGTGCGTATTTTTACCCGCATCCATCACAGATGGATCACGAGCAAGATGAACTCGCATTAATGGGGTAGTGGTAACCTGGGTCGTTGCCATCGACCCGCCGGGGGTTCGATGTCCCTCTTATGCAAAGCTTGGAGAATTTTTTGTGCTATTTTCGTGTTCGTTTTGTTATGACCGCAGTATGTATGTAAGTATACCCGCTGCTCCTGTAGTTCTTTGGCATGCAAAAAATCCTTAGATTCACAGCTAGTACACAACAGGGCAACATAGTCTATTATGCAACTTTGACCCCAACCCCATGCAACCTTCTGTCCAGTCGTTCTCGGTGCGCTCTCTGCTTTTGGTCCATCACCACTCTTTTTCTGAACCTGAGTAGGGGCTGTACGTGGTGGTAATGGCGATGCTTTTATGCCGTCGAGCACGCGCGCTGCATGCTCAGAATTACGGATGAACCACCCTGCATATCGCCGGCCAACTGTTGACTCAGCGATGTGGACCATATTCTAGACGATCGTGTGAGCTCTTCAAAGTGAATGGGATGAAGAAGATAACGAACTTGATCTATCACGAAGTTCAAGTCACTTATGGACATCCACTCGCCATCAAGTAAACTCTCAGAAGGTCTTGATCCTTCATCATTATCCTTTCTCGCCATTCGCAGCAGTACCACCAGTATTCACGCGTCCGACACATCGCCCGGCGTTTTTCATGACCATCATCCAACTCAGTACCTCCTCTTCGTCTACACCAGCACCAGATGTATCCAGGAAGCCAGTAAGTTTCGTGTGCATCAAGACTTGTGTAGAGCTTCAGGAGACTCTTAAGGCTTGAGACTGGTGTAAGCGACATGAAATGAGATGACGCAGCGCCGGAGGTGTCGCTGGGTTGGATCACCAAGGACTACGCTAGGGTTCTGCGAGGATGGGGAGGTCGGCGTTGGTGGGATGAGCATCAAGCGAGCGCGGCAGGGTCGTCATATGGCGGGGAATTGGCACAGATAAATTTGGGACAGGCATACAAGAACAGCTCTTCAAATGTCGACAGACCTTCCTCACTAAATGAATTAGAAAAATATTGAGTGACCGTACTTGGACGGTAGTGTCAGACACATACCCTCGGCCCATACGTCCAATTTGGTCGCCATATCGCTCACGCACAATATTCATTACGTTGTCATCAAGCCTGGTCGGCGCAAGCACATGGCAAAGCGCTAGCAGAGCATACATCCGATCTGCCGTTTTGTTGATCTAACAAAGAATGAGCATAAACAACAAAAAGCATAAACACGTGAAAGCCCTCACTTGATCGTATTGGTAACTGCGAGTGTGATATTGCCGCGCGCGCATCACCCAGTTAAGAACGCCAGTGAAAACACGAGCTGCATCGGGAATCCTTCGCAGCATAAAGTAACATATACCAGCATGATAGGCGGTAGAGACGTGCACAGCTGTAGGCGCCGTGAAGGGAGCTTTTTGACCGAGTCCGACGTTTTCCATGACCTTCAAGGCAAGCGTGAAATCACCGAGCAGAACATGCACGCGCAGAAGGCCGATTATGGAGAAATATCCAAGCATGCGATACAAAGGCTTCGTTCCGTATTCGCCAACTATTTCTCTAGCAGAAGAATCGGTCAATTTAAGCAGACTTTTAAGTGAACTGACATACTCTATTTCCTCATCGCTTTTCCCCTCTGCACGTGCTTTGAGCCATTCATTCACGCGACTCTTTGGATAAGCGAATACAAGACATTGAGCACGGAATACGAACTCCAAGCTTGGGCACCGCCCTCTGAGCCGAGCATGGTCAGCTCATCGTCAGTTTTTGACGCAGGACGCGAGCGGAAAAGAGCGAATGATTGGAACTGATAGATGAACTCGTCAATAATGTCCCACAACCAGTTTGCAGGGAGGGATAGTGGAACAGGACCGTCGGAGTCTACCAAATCTCATCAAAAGAGTGATCGAAGTGTAATTTAGGCACGTACTAAGGAGGTAGTTGAAGAGCTCGCAGCTATTCTCATATGAGTGGAACCGGTCGTCTACGTTGGGTTGAAGCCTTGAGTACACATGTCGGTAGTACAGTTCACGATACAGGATGAGGAAGATTTGATCATCGTTGACTAATGGTGCAATGGTCTCCGCCTCTGGCCACTCCGTTTTTGCATAGTATTTCTCGGTGAGACGAGTCCAGCCTGACTCGTAAGCGAGAGTTACCTCCTGGAGGTTATTGTCCAAGACGGCTTGGTGAAAATGGACGATAAACTACGAGTTGCTGAGTATAAGTTCATAAACCAAATGATAGAATACTCACGCGCTTGACGATGTCTGGAATTTGTTCAAATGCAGCTTGCTGCGCGATGTGCTGTTGCATTGCTTGCAAGGAGCCTTCGTCGAGCTGAAGATTTGGGTCATCGTACATTTCATTGGTTGACGGAGGAATCGGAATGGGGATGTCGACATCGGCATCGTTAATGTCATCGTCAAGATCTGGTCGGCAGCCCATAGTGCAACGCGCGGATGAGCCATAGTTTTTTTCTGCTTCAAGAACGTCTTTGACGGTGAGCAGGACAGAAACTTTTGGGTTTGCGGATTTTGCCGTAACAAACTCGGCTTTCCTCATTAGGCGACCAGTTACTTACAGAGTACTCTGTCACTTTCCAGTCAGCGCGGTCCATCCTATAAGCTTCAAAATATTTCCAAGATGCCTCCACGACCAATGAATGATGAGGAGGTCCTGAGTGAGATGAATAAGATGGTACGTCTGCGCATGGTCTCGCATATATATGGTGCCGATGCCCTACCCCTCCTCGGTCGAAATACAAACGAATCTAACATCATAGCTTGTGTACATAGGTTGCTTTCATCAAGCAGGAGGCTCTGGAGAAAGCGCGTGAGATCAAAGTGAAAGCGGACGAGGAGTTTGCTATCGAGAAGGTACGCAGCGTTGTTCCACTCCGTAGTTCTTAATGCGTAATGCGTGTCTATCTCGAAAGGCAAAACTCGTGAAGCAAGAACAACAGGCTATTGACGCACAGTTCGAGAAGAAGCGCAAGGGTGCTGATGTCGCACAGAAGATGTATGGCACCCACTCGCCTGATATTGGGATGTCATACTAATCGCCTAGTGTTATTCAGCGCACAGTCTAACTTGACCAACAAATCGCGATTGAAGCTTCTACAGCGTCGCGAGGAGCAACTGCAGGAACTATTCTCTATCGCTCGGACATCTATTCTGACATTCGCCGAAGACGAAGGGCGTTACTTTCAGTTCCTCGAAGGCGCTGTCGTGCAAGGCTTTCTCCAGCTCATGGAGACAAGTGTCACATTACATGTTCGTGAACAGGATGCCGATATCATGCAAAAGGCGGGAGAAGCAGCCGCAGATTCGTATGCTGAGATCAGCGGGCGCGAGGTGTCTTTTGAGTTGGAGACAACTCTGAGCAAAGATTGGTAAGTCGATCGACTTTCCTGGGGTGCTATTCTCTCAACAAACCCGTTTTAGTGCGGGGGGTGTCAAGCTTGTGAGTAGCTCGCGACGAATTACCATCGACAACACATTGGACGAGCGACTAAGACTTCTAGAAGACAAGGTGGGTCTCACTAAATGTTGGGTCCATTCTCGTCTAATCTACTTTTGTAGATGCTCCCCGAGATCAGAAGAGACTTGTTTGGGCCAAATGAGAACAGGAAGTTCTACACATGAACGCCTCCACACTCTAGACTCGTGCACCAGCCAACAGTCTATACTAGACACGATAGAAATATATCCATTCTTGACTGTCAAGTAGAACTACGGAGTTACTGTCCAGCAGAATACATGCTCTGGTCTATTACAATATTTGTCCAGACACAGTTGAAACGCGAAACTGCGAGGGACGCCTGCAGATTACAGCCCTTCAGAGGTGATATGCACATACATTCCAGATCGAAGAAAATAACAAAAGAGTACGCATAACACACGAAAGCGAACCCTGTAGTACCTATCCTACCCCTGCTGTTTAATCTTCTTCCTCTTCTTCGCCGAACCCCCTCCCTCTTTTGAGGCATCCACCTGGTCAAACCGCGCCCCGAATTTTCCCGCCTGCTTTGTCCCAGTCCTCAGCAACGCGCGCTTCATCTCGCTGTCCGGCCAATTCTTTAAATCGAAATACGAAGGCGCATATTCGAGGAGCCTGTCGGAACGTCAATGCAAATCCAGAGCTGAGAGGCCTGAGAACGTACCAATCCGGTCGCACCTCCGTAACAGTCCGTATATAAGGTCTCGTCGTGAGCACAAACTCATTGAAAATCACCCACTCCGGCTGGGTGTCCAGCCCGCACGATGGATGGAGCCCCACAACCTTCCACAACATAAAAACCATCAGCATGCCAAACCCACCCAAAATAATTGTAACGCACCTGGTTATCTTTTACGGTCATGTAGTTCCCCTTCTCTCCCTCTTTATGCGCGACTTGCATGAAAAATCCACAACACAACGCCTGCCTAATCGCCATAAACATCTTCTTCTGATCTTGTACGCTGATGAGCTCCACCTCAAACCGCTCCATCGTCCGTTTCAGCTGCTCGCGCACGTTGTCTGCTTGCATCAGCGCCCGAGCGGAGAGGTAGTTGTTCCAGGTCCAGTTTTTGTCGTATTGATCTGGGGGTAGATGTGAGTGTGGTGGGTGTATAAAGAGGATAACCTACTTTGGTTGTAGTTGTTATACACGTTGAGAAGTGTTAGATGGTCACCATCAGGGACGGTAAGCTGCGCCTTTGCAAGATCTGCCTCTTTCCGCTGGTTATTCGGCCGCAGCCATACATTTGGTACTGCAAGAGCGTCAGATGAGAGTAAACGTCGAGGCTGAGTGCGCACCTGACAACATCGCAGTGATCGTCAAGATCTCGTTGCTACACTTGAACTCTGGGCTGGAGATCAGCATCTTCGAGAGCTAGGAACATGCGTCAGACCGCGAGGAACAACCCCGTCAGAATAATCACCTACCTGTGGATCCAGGGAAATTCAGCCATGATGCTCCCCAATGCCGTGAGGTTTCCATCATCATCCAACGCAGCAAGGTAATTCAGCAGTTCCAGTGCTCTCATTAGCGTCTCTGGCGCCGGCGCATCCACATAATCAAACTTGACAAGATCCTACACACGTGTCAGCCCATCTGAAAACTGAAAACAATAACCCCCACGTCACGCTCACCTTAATCCCTGCCTTGACAAGCTCCAGCACCGTATTCGCCAAATTACTCCTCAAAATTTCTGGGTGCGTCTGTTCCTCGAGCTCCGACATAAAGTCCTTCTCCGTGTACAGCCTAAAGCATTTGCCTGGCCTCGTTCTCCCGGCCCGGCCTGCACGCTGCTGTGCCGACGCCTTGGAGATCGGACTCACGAGTAAGCTCTCCACACGGATGCGCGGGTTATACACGTTTTGCTTGGAAAATCCTGGGTCGACGACGTACACGATCCCATCGATCGTCAGCGATGTCTCCGCAATGTTCGTGCTGATTACAATCTTGCGTCCTGGGGGGCCGTCCGGACTGCCTTTCGGTGGCGGGTCGAAGATGCGTTGTTGTTGTTGCGGCGGTAGCGATGAGTACAGTGGGATGCACGTGAGGGGGCCTACAGACTCGGGGTCGGAGTTGATAAGGTCATCCGCCTCGAGCTTGATCTTCCGACACGCATCCTCTATCTCCTCCTCACCCGTCAGGAACAATAGGATATCTCCCGGCTCTTCAGCACGATGAATCATGAGCACCGTGCGGATGGCAGCCTCGACATAGTCTGGCTCCGGTTCCTGGGTGTAGAACACCTCGACGGGGTGGGTACGACCTGGGACCTTAAAGAGCGGGGCGGGGGTATCACCAGAGACAGCGAAGTACTTCTGGAACTTGAGGGCATCTAGAGTAGCGGACATGATGATCAGTTTGAGGTCTGAACGGCGTTGGGCGAGGGTTTTGAGGATGCCCATGAGGATGTCGGTAGCGAGGGTACGTTCGTGAGCTTCGTCGAGGATGATAGTGGAGTAGCGGGTGAGATCAGGGTCGTTCATAGCTTCACGAAGGAGCATTCCATCGGTCATATATTTGAGAAAGGTGGTGCCAGGCTCAGTCATATCTTCGAAACGTATCGAGTAACCGACCTGTCGACCGAGTTGGACTAGGAGAGGAAAGAACTCAAAATTTGATTAGAACATGAAGAAAAAAAAACGGACCGTCCATCTCATCCGCTACACGTTTAGCCACAGACATGGCGGCAACTCTGCGGGGCTGAGTACATGCCACCATTTTGTTCTTGGTGTGCGGAAGATCAGAGTAGGTGACGAACTGGGGTATTCTATCAGTGACAAAAAGAGTCTATAAGTGACTGTTCAAAAATGACAAGGGAGAATATTTGTCTTGGGGGTGCCAACTTACTGCGTGGTCTTGCCTGAGCCAGTCTCGCCGACCATAACAATGATTTGGTGTTTGTTGAACTGTAAACGTAAGTCGGGGTGAATGGGGTAGGATTGGAAGAGGAGCTTACTATTTTGTAGAACTCAGTCATTTGTACAAACACAGGGAGCTTTTTGCGAGCTTCCAGTATCTTTTTGTATTGTGCAGTATGGGGCAGCTTTGTGAACGGGTTTAAATCATGTTCCTAAGTGAATTCTCGAGTCAGCTAGCCAGCATTGATGCTAAGTATTAAAAGGACATACCAATGCCTGACGGACTTGATCTGCATTGACCATCCGAGGAACAAAACCATAGAGAGGCTCTCTCGAGGAAGCGCTGGCACCATTAAGAGTGCTTGCGCTTGAAGCAGCTCGCTCAGTGGGATGTCGATGGGCAAGGTATGGATTATCTTTTGGCATTGTCATGTTTGCGGGCCCGGGGAAAAATAGTAAAGTGCAACCTGGACCGTCGTGGTTCTCTTGTCCCAGTGTTACATAATCATAAAACTCCGTGCAAACTCCGTGGTCCCGCCAACTGGCATTCGTTCTCATACACCGCAGAACACTGCAGTCCTTTCTCTTCAGTGTCTTTTATTGGTATTTATGGTTGGCTTCCTTGCATCCATAATTCGGAATGTTTCTCCATCAACAACGAAGCATAGCGTGGCAATAGCCCTAGGCTCGAACCTTGGCGATCGATTCGCTAATATCGAAACCGCATTGCGCTTGATCGAGCAACCCAATCAGCTGTTGACCGGCGTGGCTGCTGACGCCGTATCGGTCGTTGATACGAGCTTCATGTATGAAACCGCGCCTATGTACGTCACAGACCAGCCAAGATTTGCAAATTGTGCGTGCTTAGTGAGTTTGTCCATTCAATGACTGATGGCCACAGTCTGCAACTTAGTCGGGGGCCCTTAGTCGAGACGAC
>NW_024540753.1:0-19959 GCF_016647625.1 Suillus subalutaceus
TTGCACCAACCATAGAATCAAAACAGTTGGTGTCATAAACAATGACTCGACCCTCACAAAGGGTTGCACCAGCCATAAAGCCCCCAGAAGCGAAAAAAGGTGGTGCCATCAACAATGGTTTGACCCTCACAAAGGGTAACACCAACCACAAAAGGCCCCAGAACTACAAAGACAAAATATGTACAGTTTACAAAGGGACAGCAATTAAATACATGAGTGAGGGAGGGAGAAGCAAGAAAGAGAATTTTTTGGTTCAAGTTGACCGCATTTTGCTTATATAATCATTGTCACATCAGGCCACCAATAATAAAGCCACATCTTATCATAAGAAATATTCGATGAAACAGCACATTTTTGTGCATATGATCAGCGTCAATCAAACGAAAGCTATATATTGTAATTGGAAGATGCTTGTTGAAATTTTGCAAGTTGGCTTATTAGAAGCAAATAACCAACATTGATATGCTGCCTCCCTCTCTAAGATTGATTTTCCAGCCATCATATGACATGTATGACTGTATCTTGAACTTGTTCCTGAGGTTATTGAACCATCTAAATCGAGTGGGCATGCCCATTTCATGTGTAAAAATCATGTTTCAAATTTGAACACCCCTGTCATGCTGCCTTACCCTCTAAGATCGATTTTTTCAGCCTTCACATGACTTGCCTGGCTCAAGATAGGACTTGTTCTAGAAGTTATTGAGCCTCCTGAATCTGATAGCAGCATTTGTTTGGTGCGAAAAAATCATGTTCCAAAGTCATGAGTTATCAAGTCCTGTTGTGCTGAGGCCCTCACCCAAAGTCAATTTTGTCAGCCTTTGCATGACTTGCATAGCTTGATCTCAGGCTTATTTCTGAAGCCATAGACCAGTAGGAGCAACAATTTGATATGGCAAAGTCATGTTGTTGCAAAGTTGCCCACCTATGGTCAAGTTGACCGCTTTTGCTTATGTAAGCAATGTCACCCCTGTTATGCTGCCTCACCCAATGATTGATTTTTTGAGCTTTCATATGACTTGCTTGGCTTCAAATAGAACTTGTTTCTGGGGTTATTTGGCCGTCTGAATCTGATGGGAACACTGGTTTGGTCCGAAAAAATCATATTTCAGAGTGATGCTACCCCCTCCCCCTACCTACTACCTACTGTGCCCAGAGGCAGGATTCCATGTCGATACTGATGTATAAAAGGATGTTCCTAGTGTTTTTGTATCATATAAGTGATTGGAGATGGTCTCAGAGTCATCCGGGCCCATGTGAATTGTGATGTGTCAGTTTGCCTGATGCCCCCCCCACAAAGATCGATTTTTCTAGGCTTCCCATGACTTGTCAGTCCTTCAGGAGCATCCTTCCTGGGGGTTATTGAACCCTCTGAACATGATGGTCAAGCCAGATTTGCCAGAAAAAATCATGTTCTTGAGATATGCAAGGTCCCCCTCCCCCTCCTATCTCATATATCTTCATATTATGTGAATACTGATATATCAAAGGATGTTCCTAGTGTTTTATGATCACAGGAATCGATTGGAGATGGTCCCAGATTATTTCTAGCCTGTTTGAATTGAAATATGTCAGTTTGCCTCATACCCCCCACAAAGATCGATTTTTACAGACTTCCCATGACTTGCCAGTGCTACAAAAGCATTTTTCCTGGGGGTTCTTGATCCACCTGAACACGATGGTCGAGCCAGATTTCCCAGAAAAAATCGCGTTCTTGAGATATACAAGGTCCTCCTCCCCCCTCCTACCTCCTATATTTGCTGTGCTTGAATTTAACTTAAGACCGATACTGTAAAGGCCTGTCCTAGGGTTTTTTAGGTGTAGGAATCGATTGGTGATGATCCTGGACCACCTGGAGATCAATATTGGTGACATATGGTGGTGGGGCCAAAAAGTCAGTATTTTGGCCATATCTCCACAACCCAACCGCCGATTTCTTTAATTGTTGGCTCATATCATTCCTAGAAGTACCCTCCATGATATGTACCAGCCCATGAAAAGAAATTTTTTCACAAGTTTGAAACCTATTTCTGAAATGACCATATAAATTTGATATGTCAAAGTCATGTTGTTGTAAAGTTGCTCACCTATGGTCAAGTTGACCGCTTTTGCTTATGTAAGCAGTGTCACCCCTGTGATGCTGCCTCACCCAATGATTCATTTTTTGAGCTTTCACTTGACTTGCTCGGCTTCAAATAGAACTTGTTTCTGGGGTTATTGAGTCATCTGAATCTGATGGGAACACTGGTTTGGTCCGAAAAAATCATATTCCAGAGTGATGCTATCCCCTCCCCCTGGCTACTACCTACTGTGCCCAGAGACAGGATTCCATGTCAATACTGATGTATAAAAGAATGTTTCTAATGTTTTTGGATCATATTAATTGATTGGAGATGGTCTCAGAGTCATCTGGGCCCATGTGAATTGTGATGTGTCAGTTGGCCTGATACCTCCCCACAAAGATCGATTTTTATAGGCTTCCCATTACTTGTCAGTCCTTCAAGAGTATTCTTCCTGGGGGTTCTTGATCCCTCTGAACATGATGGTCAAGCCAGATTTGCCAGAAAAAATCAGGTTCTTGAGATATGCAAGGTCCCCCTCCTCCCTCCTATCTCATATATATTGATATTATGTACATAATGATATATCAAAGGATGTTCCTAGTGTTTTATGATCACAGAAAGTGATTTGAGATGGTACTGGAGCATTCCCAGCCTGTCTGAAGTGAAATATGTCAGTTTGCCTCATACCCCCCCTGCAAAGATCGATTTTTACAGACTTCCCATGACTTGCTGGTGCTCCAAAAGCATTTTTCCTGAGGGTTTTTGAACCCTCTGAACATGATGGTCAAGCCAGATTTGCCAGAAAAAATCATGTTCTTGAGATATGCAAGGTCCCCCTCCCCCTCCTATCTCATATATCTTCATATTATGTGAATACTGATATATCAAAGGATGTTCCTAGTGTTTTATGATCACAGGAATCGATTGGAGATGGTCCCAGATTATTTCTAGCCTGTTTGAATTGAAATATGTCAGTTTGCCTCATACCCCCCACAAAGATCGATTTTTACAGACTTCCCATGACTTGCCAGTGCTACAAAAGCATTTTTCCTGGGGGTTCTTGATCCACCTGAACACGATGGTCGAGCCAGATTTCCCAGAAAAAATCGCGTTCTTGAGATATACAAGGTCCTCCTCCCCCCTCCTACCTCCTATATTTTGCTGTGCTTGAATTTAACTTAAGACCGATACTGTAAAGGCCTGTCCTAGTGTTTTTTAGGTGTAGGAATCGATTGGTGATGATCCTGGACCACCTGGAGATCAATATTGGTGACATATGGTGGTGGGGCCAAAATGTCAGTATTTTGGCCATATCTCCACAATCCAACCGCCGATTTCTTTAATTGTTGGCTCATATCATTCCTAGAAGTACCCTCCATGATATGTACCAGCCCATGAAAAGAAATTTTTTCACAAGTTTGAAACCTATTTCTGAAATGACCATATAAGTTTGTGGGCTTCCCCGCCTGAGTACGGAGAAGCAGGAACGCTTTCCTCATATGGGACGGAGGAGTCCCTGCCTGAGAACGGAGAAGCAGGGACGCTTTCCTCATATGGGACGGAGGAGTCCCTGTGTGAGAACAGGGACGGAGGGACGCTTTCCTGATATGGGACGGAGGAGTCCCTGCCTGGGAACGGAGAAGCAGGGACACCTTCCTGATATGGTACGGAGGAGTCCCTGCCTAAGAACGGAGAAGCAGGGACGCTTCCTGATATGGGGGCGTGGGAACAGGGACGGCAACAGGCTTGGCAGGGCAGCAGGGACGGGGACAGAGGCGACTGCAGGGGTGCGGTCTCGGGAAACATATAGATAGGATAAGGATCTGGAGACTTGCGAACATGTTTTTTCCAGGTTCTAATGCTGTGGCACCGCTCATATGCCAAAAAACACAGTGCAGCTACATACATCATCTGCACCAGCCAGAATATTACCAGGAAGCAGTCTTGACCAGCCTTGCAGTCCTCATCACATTGAGCAAGGTTGTGGCATTGCAAACAGTACAGCGACAGTTGAAGAACAGAACTGATATCACTCAAACTGTGGACTTGCCTGGAGGAAGCTTTTGCCTCTTGGGATTGCAGAGAGGGTTTGTACGTATGTTTTCAATGGTAGCTGGAAAAATGTACCTACTGTTTCTTGTTGGCACATGGTATCTTTGTGCAGCAGGCCTCTGACCATCAGCCCACTCCTCATCATTTTGAGCGGTCAAATGAAGGGCATGTTTTATTGGTGGCAGTCTTCAGAGTGCCACTGTGTGTGGGGGTGGGTAGAATGCCAAGGGGGAACAATTGAATTTGTTTTTTTTTGAGTGGTCAAATGAAGGGAATTTAAGTATGTTGGCCTGTTGGCTGATGCAAGTGAGCAGGGTGCTGGTGCAAATGGTGGACAGTGTGCTCGTATTGTCACAGAAAGGCTGTGTGTGTATATGTCCAGTCATCGCGGCCTGATTTCAAGTTAGCAGCACGCGCAATTTTGTCAGTAAGGTTTGGAGGCGGAATAGAACCATTTGCGTCGTAAAAAATATGCAGATGAGAAGGTCCCGCGTCCATTGGTATTTTAGCTCGATCACTTTACAAAACCAAGATTTGACGTACGCTGCTAAGGAAGTCTCCCTGGTATATAGGCAGGCCTTTATATATAGACGAATAGTTGATAGGTCACCTTGACTCGTCCGTGAAGTCAAGGATTTGGACTTGTTTGGCTTTCGCGCTGGCAGTGGGAACATTGACCGCAGAGCTTAGAGAGCACCATATGGCGCAACTGCAATTGGCCGCCGAACCTTATAGATGATTAATGCTCAACGACGGGCAGAACACGCAGAGCGATGCGGACTATAAAGCTCGTCGTTATTGGCGCTTCTGGCGTAGGCAAGACTTCTCTCCGTGGTCAGGTCAGTATTTCACCTTTCAACCTTTGCTTGAGCTTTCTCATTCTACTTATCTACCGCAGTACATATCAGGTCGTTTTTCCACCGGCTACCGTGCAACAATCGGTGCAGACTTCATAACCAAATCCCTTCCTGACCCAAAAACGCCAACCGAGGTCATCTCTCTTCAGATATGGGTAGGTCTCCCTCGAGCTGCCTTCATACCTTCCATTCGCTCACGCAACGATAGGATACCGCAGGCCAAGAACGCTTCTCCTCCCTCTCCTCTGCGTTCTTCCGCGGCGCAGACGCCGTCCTGCTCATGTTCGACGTCAGCGCACCCGAGACTATGCACGCGCTCACGAAATGGTGGGAGGAGTTCAAGCACCGAGCACCGGTTAGCGATGAAGAGGTTGATAACTTTTGTTGTGTGGTCGTTGGGAATAAAATGGATCTGTTGCAGCCTGGGATGGGCGTCACTGCTGAGGAAGCGCAGAAAATTCGTGCAAGAGCTTGTGCCTCTTTCGGAACCTGAACCTGAATCACAGGTTGCAGAGTGTGTGGAGGGAGAAATCGTGGTAGACGCTATTTCAGGAGAGGACGAGGATGCCATTCCCGAGCATGAGCTCGAACTCGGGTCGCACACCGATCCATCATCCTTCCTCACTCCCTCCGCCCGAATAGACATCCAAAACCACCGCAAACTCTCAAAATCACGTTCCCGTTCAAGTACACCCCACGCCAGCACATCACTATACGGAACCTTCCGCTCCGGCCTCACCTCTTTCCACACCCCCTCTTCCTCCCTCTCTGATATATATACAAGTGCACGGTCCTCTCCGCTTCCTGGGTCCCAACCGGGATCACCAGCACGAGTGAGGAGAATGACGAGTTTGTCTAGTACATCAACTACTACTACGACGACGACGACAACCTCTTCGTCTGCGGTTACTATCACGCCGAGTCTATTCACGCGGGGCCAACGTCCCACCACACTCCAACCAGACCCGGACATCTCCCTACCCTCCACCCTCCCAGACCCACCAGACACAGGCCCAAAGCTCTTCTTCACATCCGCAAAGACCGGAACGGGTGTAAGCGACGCATTTGAGTATATCGCTTTGCGTGTGGTGAGGAAGTGGGAGTATGAAGAGGCTGTGGAGGTGAGGACGTTTCATGTGAGGGATGAGAGTGATGTGGATACGGTTAGGTTGGGGTTGGAGGATGGGAGGAGGAAGTGGAAGACCCCGGGGTCGTGTTGTGGGCAATAGTGGTGCGATAGTGATGCGACCCAGCGAGAGCGCCAAGTATTTATCGGTATTTCCTTTTTCTTTATTTCGGTCATTTACGTTCGTTCATTGTGCATGTGTTGACCGACGACATCCATCAACTTGAACGGGGACTACATATCATAATGTATCAGGAATTTATTATGGACTCCTTCAGGTTGGATGGATTGTAATAGATTTTTTATTGATGTGTAGTTGCGCGTAGGATGTCTCAGCAAATCAATAATGTGGGGTAGGCTAAGGTAGGGCGGTCAACATCAGGGAACCAGTGCAGCAGCATATACCCTGTCCGCGAAGTTAGAGATTCAAGTTGCTTGGTCCTAAACACTCGCAGATGCCAATCAAGAAACACACATGCGTCGAAACACCAAGTAACAAGGCTCATCCATGATCGGAGTAGTATAATCAGAAAGAAGAGACTAATCAGATGACGTTCAAAGCTTCACTCAGAATCGGCAAGGAAGCATGGCATGAATCATGTATTCTGTGCGTGCGTAGAAAATGATGCGAGCAGCATAGGCTAAAAATTCTCAAGTATGTAAAACAACATGCAAGCGCGGTATCGCGTTTCCGCTCACGCTCATGCCTCCGCGGTTGGCCTGACACGCTTCTTTGCGACGGTGTTTTCTCTGTACAAAGTCCATACGATTAAGATGATTATTGGGGTGAGCATAGGAATAGAACGCACCTGAATCCGTTCTTGAATCTCCTCGATACGTCCTTGAGCGTACGCATGCGCCCAGTACCGGTGGTCTTTCTGCGCTTGGCTTTTTGGCCCCACTCATACGAACGCAGCTTTGCTGCGGGGGTAGCCGCACTGGGCACAGGCTGGTTTAGGACAATAACGGGTTGTTCGGCGTAGATTGGGATGGAGGGCATGGTGACAGAACAGGGACGAGCGAATGCAAGGTTAGATACCGCCTCGCAAAGAGGTGTAGAAACGCACTCTTGTGTTGCCTGTGGAACGCACGACGACCACAGCGCCGGCAGAGCGTGTGGGACTTGGTGTGTCTCTTACTGCACGAGTTAAATCCAACCGCATGAGCGAGATACTCCGGATCGAAGGGAAAACACTACGCACCCGAAGGACGAAGTACCTGATCAACAGAAAGAAGATCCAACAACATCGAAAAAGCCATCCGTCAAATCCAAACCCCAACGATCGAATCGAAACCAAACGAACCTTTCGTCTGTAGAGAATCAAAATAGTGTCAGCGAATATGAAACAGTTGGTTTACCAGGCAGACACGCAAAATAACGTCCACCACTCCCGTTGAACACTATGACATCCAACACAGATTATCTCCATCCACCCATCAACTACTCAGTTCCATCCCGTTTTTTCACCCAGGAAGCTTGCATGCATGTACCAAGATATATCGGACGTCGAATGGGCAGCGAGACTCACCATCTTGACGTTTTCTTGAGGATTTGGATACTAGTAGTGATACCGGTGGGCGTGCCGGGGTTGATTCAGTAGGGGAGGCTGGGAGCGTGGGAATAGCGATGTTTCGTGTGAAAGCAGACTTGAAGTGGAAATTTAACCCCTACGCTGCATGCATGAGATCTTCTGAAGGTCTGGCAACACCCAGCCGCGTTCAAAGATGTAATTCTTATGACAGCCTCTGACCATACTTATTGCACAAATTAGCAAGAAAAACCTCTTATGTAATAACGCGCAGCCTTGACACTTAGTAGGTGTCGTCATACGGTATACCTCAGTCTTGAGACGTCTGGTATTGTTTTCAGCTACTTCCAGAACACCTGGCTCGATAAGTGCGTCTTATGCATTCTGTTGTGTTTTATCACTTACTACCAAATTCATTTACTACACCATCTATTGCGTGTCTATCGTAGTTCGTTGTTTCACGCTGCACTCGCTGAGCTAGGCTCTTCACTTCCCTACCGTTCTGAATCTATACTCGTGAATCCAAACTTGGTAAAGAATCAAAAAGATCAAGCGACCAGTTACAGTACTAGTAATGCTGGATTTATGTCATTCGCCCAGCACTCAGCTTCTATTGTATCGGACATGAACTTTCTACCTCCGGGAACTCATCAATTCAGATGCTGAGCTCGTTTCCTACATCAGTACCACCCCATCCTCACGGGTTCAGAGGTTTAAGGTAATAAAAGTCATGTAAAAGAACAGACCACTACACGTTCAAAAGAAATCTCGAGAAATATATCTTCACGCTTTCTGCACCATGTACGATCACTCCAATCACTCCGGCCGGCCGTATCATAAACGCCTTCGTCGGGCCCGAGTCCACGAGGGAAGCCGAATAAGCATGGCCATCCTGATCAACAAGAACGAGGTCAGCAGGGAATGCAATACACGTCGTTGGTGTGGATGAAGGCAGAACGACTGCCAATCGCACGATACTTTTGTCGTGAGTCTCCAGTGCGCCCAAGATCAGGGCAGCGTCGCCATGACTCGGAGCGAATACAAGCACAGTGTGTACAGACCAAAAAGCGTCTTCATGTCAGGCTCTACGCGCCCCACCTGCAGCATATTGGGTGCTTCAAGCGCCCAGTCCCTGGCATCCAGATGGCCCTCGCCGGGCACCCAATAGGCGTTGATAGGTCTCCCCTCAACAGGTGTCGCAAATTCGTCGAGTACGATGCTGCTGAACCGGTAGTTAATACCGAGCATAAAAATGAGCGGGCTTCGTTGGACCATCTCGACAGAACAAGGGAGCTTTTCTAGGCGGCGTGCTAGAATTACACCGAGGAGCTGTTAACCGACAACCTTGGACCGCTAGAAAATAGAATGAACCAGACTTCAGCATGGCTGCTTGATAAACCGACATTCCTGCATACGAATGGTATCGTAAACGTAGGCTCTATATGCGGGGCCACCACGAATGTCCCTGGCATGTAGTAACGGGCCATGGGCCCAGTTTTCCCCAGATCGTCGACTTCTGGAACACTCAAGAAGTTGAAGAAGTTTAGGGAGCGTGGCTAGATCCAACGAGACTAATGGTGCTATGACAACTTGATATACGGCAAACCAATATTCCAACACCCTCGCTGTCCGATGCGAGGGCTGGAGTCTTTATCGATGAGGATACCGTTCTGGAGGAGTGTCAACGCTGCCACCGGACCTGCTGGCCCAGCTCCTACCTAAAAATTCAACGGAGTTGCGATCTTCTACCATAAGCAGGTCACTTACGACTAGTACAGGAAGACGATTGGAATTCATATGTAGAGGTTGATAAGCAATTTCTTGGATGAGAATAACAGACAATCGCGTCTTATAACATCGGGATCAAATCGGAAAGGTTGGGGCAGGGATGTGGCGCCCGAGTGTCTATCCTATAGATATTAGTATCCTTGCGAAAATAACTTGTTGACGATACACGATTCATCAGATAATACTTCATTGTGTCGAACGAGGCTGCAGACGTATTCCCATGCTTTTGATGTCAACGAGACATTTGTGCTAGTAGCTGACATGCAAACTTTGAGTGTGATAACGGTGTTTGTTCTGACTTCGAAGAACGCTTGCACATGCCTTGCGGGGCTGTTTCTCCTTTGGAATGGCAAAGATACGTACTCTCGATTCCTGCTGTGCTGGCATAATTCCACTTGCTAACGGAGCTGGAGCGTCATAGCCACTTGGATATCGGAGTCACTATGGATAACCTGTGTCAGCCACCACCTCGTACAATTGTTATTCGGACCTGTAATGCAGATTTGACGAGTGGAAGCTCAACCAGTAACAGCTTGGCCTCTAAGCTTGAGATGTGAAATCCTAGCAAGCAAAATTCCCAGTACACTCCATCAAGACGCTCTTGATTCCATACATTGCGCAAAAGTTTAAGTAGTTGATAGGCAACTGGCGATTGCCCCCTCCGATTGCTTGCAGCACTCCAAAGGTTGCGAAAGGGCGGCGCAAGTTGAATGTATGTTGAAGATGGGCTGGGAAGCCTAATGAGGAACGTTAACGCTGCCGATTCTTGGAGAGGTCTTTTCGAGCGAATTGGATGAGCCCGAGAAAGCAGCAGCGAGTAAGTAACTGGACGGTCATCCGTCCGACTCTTGTGCTGCCGCAACTCGGCCATACAATCACCGACAAACAATCGTATCGAAGTGAATTTGCCCGAACAACTCCGATGACCTGCCATGACAACATTGACGTTGATTCCCCCCTTCAAGTAATCACACCGTTTCACGAAGCTGAGATGCACATCATGCATTTAGCTCACTGCACTGACACAAGTCGTTGTCCAGCGATGCCTGTTCTATGGGAGCAGCTTTGATGCCGTGCTATCGACCTTTTTGCACCATACGTTCATCCGTGTTCCTGCACAACTGAATTCAATGAGCCTCGTGGGGTTGTTTCTAGGGAGGACAATTGATTTCAGCGTTCTGCGGCTTCAGCGTTTCGCACATAAGCTTTCGGCCAAATCTAGAATTCCCTTGATTCACATTTTGCAGGCGGGGCAGCCCGATGTAATTACAGGGTAGGCCAATATGGTGTTCTACTAATAAGAAGCATCCACCTTCCCCGGTGAATCGTGATCAGCGTCTGACCATTTTGGCGATATAGTTTCGCCTTCTGTCATTCCTTTTCCCGCATGGTTACAGCCTTGATGGTGTTCACTGCCCCCTGCGGTGCCAAAAACGAATATACCTGTTGTAAACGTTGCAGTTACGCTTCCTACCTCTCGAGATCCTGCATCCGCAGCTGCGTGCTCTAGTAATGACCGTTCAGGACTGCCTTGGTGCTCGACGGTGATTGACAAATGCCGCCCTTGTCTATATCATCGTCACTAGCACGACGTAGTGAAGGACAAGCATGGCGTTTGGACTATGGTCACAGCCACTGATGGCCACATTTCGTCTCTTTTACCTCTGGCCAAGTCTAGGAGTTAACCTTCCGGGTCCTTCCCAAACTCTGTATTCGGACTTTCAAATTTCAACGCTCAGCGTGGCACAAAGACGTTCTGCAATCATGACGTCGGCTCAGCCAATTTCACGCTACACCAGTGGAATGCACCATGACGAATACAGTTACTCCCCCAATCCATCAATGCATCATACGCGATATGAGCGCTAATACTGGCCTGCTTCATGGCCTCTATGAAATGTCGACTGTTTCGATTCATAATATAAACAGAACAACAGTCTTCGTCTTCCGTTTATAAGTTTAGGCTCCCAGCTACCGGAGATTAGTGAACAGTGCGATGACACCCAAACACGATACAAACATCGGCCAGTGACAACAACTTACTAGAAGGAAGGGAAGGTGTTTTTGACTATAGATAGCATACTCCGCGGAACGACTTTCCATCCGGATCCTTTTGGTTGGCCTGCCTAGTAGGGACTAGCATGCTCCGGGTGTGCATGTATTTCTCATTTCCTGGCGCCAGCTGATAGAGGCTTATAGTCGTTCCTACGTTGATCTACATATAATTTACTTCCTGCTTTTGACTTGTGGGTTCAGTGCGTTCTTTGTACCAAATATATGCATCGAGCGTGTAATTACATTGTCGACCCACCTTAATATTACTAGCTATAGTCCCGTCAAAGTCTCAGGCCCTCAGACCCGCTGCATGTTCATTCCGCCGCACATATCTAGTATGCACATGCACACAGGCATGCCGCAGGGTAAACTCGGCCGCGCCGGAAAGTTCACAAGCCGTTGCACAGCCTCGCAGGCCTATCTTCCGTAAGGAACTTCCCGAGCTCGAAGGAGCTTGACAGTTCCGATCTTTTGGAAGCTGTCAGCAGATCAGTGATAGCAGCGTATTCGGTACCCTTTCATGCCGGTTGGGCAAACAAAAGCTGAATGCTTCTTATCTCCTCTATTAAAACCATCCTTAGCCCCCAACTCAGCATAGTATCCTACGATGACCAAAGAGGTTGTGCTCACTTATAACGCCGTCCCTCCCCTCACTACGTTCTGTGAGTTTCGGCGTTATCGGGAGTGAATGGATAATGACGATAAGTTTGTAGCTCAGGCCATCATATCTAAAGGATTTGTATATGTCTCGGGCAACATTGGATGTACGAACGATTTCACGATCGTTGAGGGTGGAGTGCAGGGGCAAACAGTGAGACTATATTTCCTATCTCTCGTGAGCTAATTGGTCACACGATGTTACAGTTTGCTGCCCTTGAAAATATGGGCAAGGTTCTTAAGGCTGCAGGATCGGGACTACAACACGTTGTGAAAGCGAACGTCTATCTCACAAATCTGACGAGGGATTTTTCTGATATGAACCACCACGTACATGACGGTACGTCTCTATTTCTCAACAGATCTTTCAATTCGATCAATTGGCCTTGTCACATAGTTCTTCGAGGAAAACGCGATGCCTGCGAGGACTTGCGTTGGTGTAGTTCTCTTCCGCTGGGCGCAAGCGTTGAGATCGAGTGTGTGGCAGAACTTCCAGATGCTTGATATCCAAAGTAAAGCACGAAGAATGTGAGAAAGTTGTACAATATTGTACAGCAGTGCGATTCATTGCAAGTCGATTGCAAAGTACTATGTAAATTCTGCGCTTCTGTACTGAATATATAGGCAATACATTAACTGCTGGTAATCAGCAAAATAACCAAACCAAAGGTCGCAATCAATACTTATATAAAGAAGATACGTTTACCATCAAGATCGCAGATCATCATCGGGAATGGACTGCATAATTTGGACAGTATTCTCATCATCATTGCCACCCTGCATAGCCTGCACGCAGGTTAATCTAAATTCCCGCAGCCACAGCGCTGCGCCACGCACCCTGCTTTGCTTTGAGGCCCTGCAGTAGTTCGTATAGCTGCTGTCGATTTGTGGTTGATACATTTCCAGTGCAGCAGGGGAAGGGTCTTCGCCTAGACACGTCTCAAGCACAGCACGTAATCGCGCGGGAGGGAATTTGATGCAGATCTCTGTTTTCTTTAGGTATAGGCCTCATTGATGACAGAAGGGGGGGAAGACGCACGAAGTGTCAACCTCTGATCCTTCAAAACGCCCATACGACGGCGTTAAATCCGACTCCAAATTGCATGTAGGCGTCGCTGACTGCGTCAGGGGATGCTCGTGAGGTGGACCATAGATTGAGCGTGGATTGGAGGGTTTTCATTGCTGCGATGAGCGTGTGTACGGAATTGGGGACCGAGGCGCTGTATTGGGGACTGGGGGCCGATGCACTGTACTGTGGGTGGGGGATTGGTATTGACGATGGGAGACATGACACCATGATACCGCACTTACAGCACTGTAGTTACTTCCATATGAGCCCTGCCGCGTAGGTGTAGCATAAGCTCCTAATCCTGCAGGAGAAGTCGGATAATACTGATGCATGTCGATCGACAAATGGAGTTAGATAATTGGTAGAGAAAACAAGGCAGCTGAGAAGGATACAAGGCCAGCTAGTAAATAACAAGGAGAGTGAGACTCGGGAGCTACAGCTTAAAGGTCAATATAGCACAGGACATACAACAGGAACAAGTTTTGAGTGCGGAGGATGTCAGTCCGTTACGCTTTTATCCTAGATGAAAGATCGATTGATCCCGGTCATCCTTACGCGAGCTGTGAATAAACGATCAGGACACGTCAACTGATCGCACCCGCGCAATCAAAGTTGGACGAATCATAATCGGTGTTCATGAAATGTAACCAACACAGCAGTAAGTACTGCCATCGTGGCGCTGCATCTAAATTTACGTAAGCAGCACCGCTTTGTATGGGAAGACGCTAACTAGCGGCTCATCAGTAGATGTCGTCAACCATCGTCTGTCGCCAGGACATCCAGGAGTATAGATTATATTATTACTACCCCTCAGGGGGGACGGGTACACTCTTCGACACTGGCAATGATCTTCACGGCTCAGATAGCCTGAGGCTAGGGCGAGAAATGATCGGACAAAATACCCAGGCTGAAACTGTATCTGCACAGCATTCCCACTAATCGTAATCATGATACTTTGGTCGAACCAGTTCCTGGTCCGAAGGACTCCGAGGTCCGCATCCTGACATCACAATTATTAAGCGCGTTTGGCAACATAGTTGAAGGTAAGCGTTAATTGACCCGAGTCACTTAGCGGCTGAAGCGCTGGAGGATATCCCAAGCAGGTCATCATTTCTGGAAACGTGTGTCTACGGTTATAATGTTCTTAGGCACTAGTTTTTGCTTTCACAGAGCTGTCGTGGAAGTACCAGGGTTTGATGTGAGTGAACTGCATTTACCCACCATAATTGAAATGCAGAGGAAATACAGATACACGGGTAGTGGACTGGGCATGAATTCACTACCCGGTCAATCATGCCCAACAGTGGCGGCGTTGGGTTAATACTAATCTGCCGTATTGATCAGTGAGAAATTCGACACATGCAATGTCGTAAACACAACTCTCCCTACCAGGCCCGGGGGAAAACAGGGCTAGCCTTACTGTAATACGAAGGAATTACTATCTTCCTTTGATCGTCTATAGGGTAAATCTGATTAGATGGAGTTCCGCATTTGGCAACAGCCTCGCTTTTCAACATGTACAAACATGTTCGACTGAGGACTCGGACACTTGTCACTTTATCGTCCATCAAGCGTCCATTAATCATTTTGTCCAACTGTCGAAAATCGAATGTCCCAACATCTTATTTCCAAAATGATTCTTCCGCAACGGGAGGCGCGAAAATTAGCGACGCTCCGCTCTCTTTCGTGAACGTGCATCTCGCGGGATTATGCTTATTTATTGATCCGTGAACAGTGAAGAGAAAAACTCATTGCAGTTTATGTCTACTCCTGTTTTATTGCACGAATACAGAGGGCGAAACCCTGCAAACAGAACCCTTGATATCCATCACGATATCAAAGATGTCGTGATGGCCATGCACTGGCTTGTGCTCTCTCACACCAACGATATCTTAGCCTCATCGATGATATGAAAATATTCAACCTGCCTCGCGTTGTGATGAGAAATTTCAAACACGGGGCATCTTCAAGTTCGGGTGGGCCATTGTCAATGAGAATTGAAATATCGTAACATCCATTGGACTACTGCGGAGCACACATGCGAAAACCCTTTGTCGCATCCGAGTCAGGATAAACAAACTGTCACCCATATTGATCTATCTTCATTGGCACGTAGCGCCCGTGTCTCGAACTACACCAGTCTGAGCGAGAGGACTGCTTCGATTGAATGAATCAGACACAATAGACATTGGAGTGAGCTCGGCCTGCTCTCACACTAGATGCTGCGCTCGGGAAGGAATGGATTGCTCTCCTACGCAACGCAGGCTTCTGACTCTGCCGGCAAACTCTACTCTAACACCGCAAACGCCGCTGCTGCCTACACCCCTAGGGACCCCTACTCCAACGTAGAGCAGTCTCATCTCGATCATGATACGAAGATAGTGCGAAGGTATGCAAGTTATAGCTACCATCCAGGGGTCGCTGTTGGCCGACGCCGAGGATCCGAAGCCTGTGCATCTTTGACTGACTCCAATATCTCGTTCTTGAACCCTTCCTACAAATTAAACATCAGCATTAGGGCTCTTGCACTTTGTAATATAGCTTACATTCGCCTTGAACGCTGAGGCCCAGCGGATTTACCGCTCTCCACACCCATCATAATCACCCATCATCTTCTCCTGCTCAGAACTCGAACGCAAGAGGAACCGCGCGATTCGCAGCTGAATGTCGCGTTCCGGGATATTGTGATACTCTTCGATACTCTGCGGGAACTGCGCATCGCGCTGTCTCCGAATGTGGGTTTCTCGCGATTTCAACGTGCGGCGCTGAGTGAGGAGCGGGAGGAGGGATTTGAGGGTAGTTGTAGCGGATCTGAGACAACGCGTCATCCATATCGTGCTGGAAGCGTTTCATAGGCCGTGCATCGTTGTCAGCTCCTTTAGAATATTGTCGGACTCGTCCAAAGTTGCAAACAAAGGAAGGCGTACATTAAGGGCAGCGAGATAATCGACCTGGATCAGGTCCTCCGTATCTACTCCCATCATTGAAATCATCAATGCAATTATACCTGTAAGGACTTCTTGGCGGTATTCTGCAGCCTGGAATGCAGTAAGAAGCTCGATATCTTCTTGATGCTGCCTCTTCAGCTCCTTTATCTTGTCGTCAACAATTGCTAACGTTCTACCGGAGCTGCGTTCGGAGTGGATTTGAGTTCTTTCAACCTACAGAATCTCAGCAACCTAACCGGGATACACGAAGTAAGAAAAAACTTACGAAGGGACCAATATACGACCCCCTTGGTACGCAAGGACGTACTGAGCAAAGTGGTGCCTGCTAATGGCCAAGTCATCTGGGTTAGCAGAATGGAGAGGGATATGTCTCTCGCGAAACCCGTTTTTCCCTTTGTTCGTTTCTTTGGGTTGTCGCAGACCATTTGCAGAAGACATCATGTCTAGCAGGAAACCATGGGCCTGACTTTGAAAGAATAACAATTAGGGAGAACTTCGAAGCGACAAGTGCGTGGCTGAGATCCTGATAATCCTTTCTTATTGATGTCCAATGTCAACATCAAGGTGACTAGTTCGTGCCGCACGGCGCAGACTCGGAGTTCGAACTATCACGATTCACGAAACATACTCTTGATTTTCCTGGTCGGCGATCAATCGATCATGGAGCACTAATTTCTGGCTATAATGGACAAGGGCCACACTGCAGTGCGGTCGCCTGCAACGAGGCGCCCAGTCGTCCTTCAACTGCATTCCACCACTTCATCCGCCGAGCTTTCCACAGCGCTAGAACTAACGTCTATCAATCCACTCGCTAGGTGACCTTTGGGGCCTGGGCAGACTTTTGATCGACTTCCCACGTTATAACGTCGTTTCACAACCCAAGTACGCGTCCCTACAAATATTCAAGTTACAGTTTAGTCTTTGATCCGTGTATCAGCGTCCCCGTAAGTCGTGGGTATCATTACTCCTATAATTTCGGCTGCATGGCACCGCGGGCGTCGAAAAACTGCTGTTGCGTTCACTGCAGCTGAAAGGATGAAAAGTCTGAAAATGACTGAGGAGACGAAAATAGACACGCAACTTGTGGAATATTCCTTTTCTCTCGCGCAAGCACACGAAACGCCGCACGACTGGTTATTTCTTTGTGATGTTTTCCCACCAGCTGGACATTATGTAAATTCCTGGACGGACGTGAAAGAGCTATCATACCCTTTTAGACCCCGACTAGTCTCTTCGCGACCAGATGGAAACGTTTCTCCAACCTCTGCGGAAGCTCTGTCCAGACTGTCCAGGTGTCCGCCCTTGGTGTTGTTGATGCCCTTGATGCACGCCAGAATCCCTCAATTAATCCACACTCGAATCCTTTGATGAAGACAGATCTGAAAGCGGGCTGGTTGATATCATCTCCCTGCTCGTGCAAACTCTTCGCGATACTGATCTGCACATTCTAGTGACAAGTTGCTCGGAATTCCATATTCTTGAAGCAATGCAGAATGAAGACATGCGCCGGCTGGTGTGCGAGATACTAGTGAATATATTTGGGAAGGGGGTTTCTGCCACCATCTCACTAGACGGCACAGATGTTCATGAAGACATTATCATTTCTTGGAGCATTCCTTCAGAAAACTGCGAAGTCACTGTTCCGCTTTCCCACAGCATACGAAGGGTCAACTCGAGCATTGGTGAACCGAGTAAGCTGACGTTCCATCGATGGTCGGCACAATGATCTCTGTAAAGTTTGGCTCATGCTCTCACTATTGAGTGAGCTGCTACCAGGAATGGAGGTATAGAAGTTCTACGACCGTATCCTGTCCATGTGCGCTGACCCCTAGCTGGCATACGTGCATTTATCTGTAGTTTGCGCACTTGCATACCTACTACCGACATCGTAAATATCGACACTTCTTGATCTTAGCTAGTCAGGGCACGTCGAGAGAATGCTGGTGCGGCTATGATCTGTCATAGAAATTGCTACCGACAACAATACGACTATGTTTCGCACCGCGTAACCTTCACCCTCCATGAAGTACAGTACGTCGCTTCACAGCACTTCCTACTCGTAGTTTCCTCTCTCCATTTGATGATACAGGACATCCCGGATCGGCTTGGTCATATATCCGAGTCTTTCTAGAATCATCATCATCTGTTTTGGCTCGAAAGCAGTGGTGTTTGAAGGATTTGCCGTCTTGCCTCATTATTTTATTCGAAAGCCAGAAACTTGCAATGGTGCATCTTTCCAAGAATATTTAGACCTACGACCTGACTTGCGCATGGAGGAACATCTCATTCACGCTCATGGGTCATCTCCGTAGGCTGAAGCCCTCGATTTCATGCGACATTTCACATCTGTATTGTGCAAACGAGTGATTGCTTTCAGTCTTTCAAAATCACGTTGCTCAATTGCTTGCAGTAGTACCATAAGAAGTAATTGTATTTCATGTTTCTCGGGTTCCGGCAGATCGTATACTTCCTATGAGTGCTACGTAGTCCGGACCGACTTTCATCATATCCCACACTATGTACGCGCAAGTATGTTCACGTCAGTATATACATAAGTACTGTGACAAAAGTTCAAGTGAATCCCCTCGGCTCTAGCTCAGCGATTATGATAAACACGATATCTGGTGAGCAAAGGTTGTATTCGAATCCGTTTTACTGTGAGAAAATGGACATTGGAGATCCATTGATCTGTGCTGTAGTTCCGCTAATCATCTAATCATCATATTTCATCGTGCACGTACATGCAAACCTATGGAAACCGTGGTTGTAATGGTAAGTACTGCAGAAGGGCTGATTGAGATGCACGAGCGCACGTGCACTTCTACTAGTGGTACCAGCCTGAGGATTCCAGGTTAATGTCATTAGTATTGGTTCATTGACGTCTGAATCGCCATTCGCTGAAACGCTAGTTGCTATATCTCGTGCGACGGTATTAGAATTATTCCAAATAGGTATTGCATGGCCTTTAATTATCTTGTTGTGCGCAGAATATCCTCAGGTTGTATTAATTGTGAAGAGCGCGAATATAACGTGTTCCATAGGGGCTGAATTACTCTTTTCGGCGAGGGTTTTGGGAACAGCACGCTTGAACTTGAAGCGTGTCCGTCTGTCAGCGTCAAACAACAACTCTTTCCAACTGTCACAAGGCTATTAACGCCAACAGATTTCTAGTTACGGGACCAGCGTTCACAGGGACCGGTAGACTTGAGCTTTGTTTGAAGATCGTCGACAAGTTATCATAGCAAGTTGGCAACGTTCGCATGTGAGAGCAATTACAACTGCGCTATCTGGATAGACCTCAAGCTTCAACAGCATCAACCAGTGTTGCACCATAATGACTACACGACGAGAGGGACACTTTCCTGCTGTCTCGATAGGACGCGTCCAAGGCGCATCTATTGCCAGGACTGGCTCTCGTGACAATCTCGCCACGCATCCACTCCTCTCTTCTGGTCCATCTACCCTTTCCCCCAGTCCCACACCGGAAACCCAGTCGTCCTCGACACCAAAGTATGCCCCATACACGCCAAGACAGAGGTTGCCTACAACCAGTACCACTGCCCAACCGCCAGTTTCAGTCTCTCCGCAGCACCAACTCACGGGTGGCGCGACTAGCAAGCTCCAGCTGATGAACCTCAAGGCTGCAGCACAGGACATTGGTCTCGATACTGCATGCCTCGGATGGGCTATTTTAGAGAAACTAAGCCAAGACGGGGAGACCGAAGAGTGGGCTGAAATATGGGGTGCTATTACCAAGGGCAAGGTACGTTTTCATTGATTGTGACAATTCAGCTCACGGAAACGGTTTCGTAGGCGTC
>NW_024540754.1:0-19952 GCF_016647625.1 Suillus subalutaceus
TCGACCGCATGGAGCGAACCTGGATAAGTCCTCTATCAAGAGTTTGAGCCAGGCGGCCATCCAGGACATCATCAAGAAAAACGCAGAAGACAAGCTACAGGAAGTCTGCGTCGCACCCCTAGAGAAGTTCGCAAAATCGGCTATCCCGCATGTTACGGTCTCTAGTGAGTGTCACTGTTCTGATTGTCATTTGCGTTCTCAATGAAATCTCGAGCGCAGCAAATGGAAACCATGAGGAGACGCTAGCCCGTTTGATCCAAACCTGAAGAACTCGTTCGTAACCATGTTGGGACCGACGCGTCAGTGATGACGTCCGTCGCTCAACGAGTGGATCCTGGACTCAAAATAAAAGCATCAATAGAGTGAGCCTCGCTTGTTTCATTCTTCTTATCTTGTGATTTACGCAGCATCAGGGTCGGCAAGAGAAGTCTGTCTCAATTTTGTATTCAAAATTACTGAACGTAATCCGAGCCTTCATCTGTCTTTCAGAATACTGGAAGGCGCTCGCATCAAGCGTACCATTCAAGAACCGTTCAATGTGGGACTGTCTGCACGTGCTTCACACTGACATCGTCAATGTTTGGAACTTCCAAGATCCTCATGGTGTAATAATAGCTCTCTTTTTGTTGTCACATGTTCTGACGTGGCTTACACGCAGTACTTGTGCAGCCCAGAGTTCAGGACATTGATGACGAACATGGTCAATGGCTGGACGTTGGCCCCCTCCTGATCCCAACAAGACCCTGTAGGGCAGTCTTTCATGCGATGGATGAACTTCATCTCACCCAATTTGCAGTTCAGTCGGGCTCACTATTGTGGGTACTATCGCGACCATCGTGTCTGCCCTGTCCGGACCTGCAGCCCCTATTGTTGTGCCGATAGCGGCAAGTGTTGTAATCGCGAGCTGGGTTTACGAGGTGTATGAGCAGACGTATGTCCTGCTACTTCATCGAGAGAATAATGACAGGTCTCTCCTCAGTCGCCCTGCGCTGCAGCGCTTCATGAAATACATCGTCGACTTGACTCTTGTGTTGCAGACACTGGTTCTTGTAGCGGGAAATCAAGAACTTCTCGTAAGGCCATCAAGCTTGCGGTCAAGTCCTACCACGAGTCACCAATGAATGGGAAGTCCATAATCGGATTCAGGAGTATGACAGGCAAATGACCTTGCGGCAACGCGCGAGCCGTGATTCATTGGATCAAATCATCGAGCTACTACAATCATATAACATTAGTGCAGAAGAAATGTCGGATCTTCAGCGAAATTTGCCCGCTGGTAGATTTATCATCGGATGAACATGGGGCAGTTAGTACTTTATTCTTCTTTTGGTGTTTAATGTTGTTGTGGTCTGACTTCTGGAGTACCTATGGGATTGTACTTGTACTATGTAATCGGAGTTATGACTGGTCCGTGCTACTGTAGTTTACCTGCGTTCTGAGATACAAAAGCTTTTGCTTGAAACGACCTGAAAAATCAGTTATATCTTCCCTGGACACAGCAATGTCATCGATTACTAGTACTACTACCCCCACGAGCCTGACTCGGAGAAAACGGTAATCTGTAATAAAGGTGTCATCAAACAGAGGCGATTCGGACAACCCTGTGAAAGAATAATTATTTCCCACCAGGTCACCACACATATGAGAACATTGAATATGCCAGCTTGTCCTACCGCGCGTACTGGACATCCGATTCGTACCTTTGCTTCTCTTCTTCAGGAGTCATGACGCGTTAGATGCTTGGTGAGCTAATAATAAAGTTGTGCTCAATGCATGATGCGGACTCGTCGCGATCGTCGATAAGAATAAGTTGCACCAACGGATGCAAATAACCTTGGGCAAGGAAACTTCAAATCTTTGAGCCCGCACTGGCAGGACGATTGTGCCTTAGCCGAGGGTTTGGTTACAGGACAGGCGTCACCCTAATCGAACTCCAGCCAAGCGATCCTATCCATGTACTCATATCACCTCCCCAGCCCCCTCTTGAAATGCAAAGTTCGTAACAGCCCTATCCAAACTTCAGCGCAAGCGACCACGTCACCACTACCAACCATCCAATCCCACTCACTCTCCCAGGCGCAGCTCTCTCGCATTACCTCTCCAGCCCCCTCGGTACACAAAACAATTGTACACCAGCTCCTCTAACAAACAATTCTTTCCGCCCGCATACTCCTCCGCATCTACAACCTCCAATAACAACAACATCCGCCCTCCCCGTCATATACCCGAAGGGTCTCACCACGATTGGCCCGCTTCCGCTTGGAACAAATCCAACTCCATCGCAGCAGCTAGCAAACATGGGGCTTATACAGCTCGTACCGCTCAGCCAACACCCATCGCCATCAGCGCGACAACAGGCATCTTCGTGCTTGTCCTCCTCATCAGATGCGTCATCACCCGTGGCCGGTAATATGGATGCTGTGCTTACCTGTTGCTTCAGCTGTAGTAGCATGATGTGCCGAAGGGACAAGAGAGGGAAAAGTTGTGGTGAGGATTGGGAATGTTGTTTTGGAGGCGCCAACAGCCACTAGTATGTCTCCCAGCCATGCACCTTTTCTATCCTCCATGTACTTCCGTTCTCATCGTATAAGGCAGACTTGACTGTCCCTCCATTATGTGTCCGGCTTATGAGGACGGTCGTGATCAACGCCTTCCCTTTCGAGAATTTCAGCGTGGTGCGAGTGCGAATCGATACGCTCACTACCAACAGCTCTTCAATTCCCTGTCTCAGCATGACTGAGGGATCGACAATTTCGTTGATGCCCTGAACTGCACAGGATCCTGAACTTAAGCTATGGGCGCCACTGTCATCGGTCGCAGCAAGCTCATAGACACGGGATTCAGTCGTTATACTTCGACACGCTCGCATGCTTATAAGACACGAATGAAACAGTAAGGTCTGACTGGAGACCATAGCATAGGCGACATCCAGCGCTGCAAAATTCTCCATCGACTCGATGCCGACATCCTGTAAGTCCGTTTCTCCTTTGTTCCACGATGACGTCGTCTATCGGTCACTCGAGAAGATGCATCTGGACTCAGGTTACAATCCGCGCGATCGTTGAGAACTTGAATGGATTTTGGATTTTGACCGTGGCATGTAGAGCAGTAACCAACGCTGAATGTATAACAAACAATACATCCATCTTACAAAACTTCATAACCCGGAGCTATGACCACATGCATATTGCACGCTATCCCTTAAAGAAAGCTAGCTAGAGATTTTCAAGGTGTCCGCTGTTCGAGGTCCATTGAGTTTGAAGGCTATCGTCCGCTTACAGCCAGGTCTTTTCAGAGATCTTATATATCAACCACCAGCTGGTGTCACTGACGTTGTCAGGAACGTTCAATTCCATGTGTCTTCATAGTGTAAGGTTAGAATGCCAATAAACGTTCGGGATTTCGGTTTAGAAAAAGTTATGCAAGTTGAGACAAGCTATGGAGCAGAAAGCAGAACATACCCAGCCTTGATGCGCTTGAAATAGGATCACGGATACTTGAGAGGTACATCAAGCGCCGTAACTCTCGCCACTAGGGTGACCGACATTCTCCAAATATGTATACGCCATACCAGACTAAGCACCATATTGCACGATCATACAACCATTTCGTACAGTTCCACAACCTGAATCTATCACGACAGATGTTTCAAGCAACTTGCATTCGCAGCCGAGACACCTCAGCTTCCCTCCGGACCAGAACATCATTGATGTTGGGTTGCATTGCCCAACATTAAGGTCTCCCTGAAGGCAAGCGGGTCAGTGGGATTGCTGTCACAACATGGCAGTGAAACATACCCAGGCGATGATTTAAGGTGATTTCAAGAATAGTCTTGATTAACTCCGCCTTCGCCTGTGAGCACAAAGCCTTTTTCTCCTTCCCCTGAGAGCGTTCAAAAGTTTCTTGCTTCTTCTGAGCGCGTTCAAAAGCTTCTTTCTCCTTTTCCTTAGAACGTTCGAAAGCTTCTTTTGCCTTCTCCTTAGAGCGTTCAGAAGCTTCTTTTGCCTTCTTCTTGAAGCGTTCAAACGGTAACTTCGCCCTCCAAGCAGGCAAGGTCCTCACATCTTCTTTATATGCGTGGGCAGCAGTAGTCATAGCGTCTGCATATGCGCGGGAAGCAGTAGTCATACCATCTTCATATGCGTGGGCGGCAGTTGTCATAGGTGCTTCATATGCCTGGACGGCAGCGCTCACACCTTCCCTGACAACAGCTGCATGCGGAGACGCGATGTACTGCTCCAGAGCGACATAAAAAGAGGGAACAGACTCCTGCTTGTCCTGAAGATAGCGTCTCTTGTCGAAAACGTAGAAAGAATGTTCGAAGATAATGACAACAGCTAAATGATCAATAATAAGCAGGTTCATTGCAACGTAGCTTCGAAAATCACCAGAAATGAGCTGAACATTATCCTCCAAGGGTGATGAGCCAGAGGCCTGGCACATTCGCAACATCAGAAATGTGTGTACAATCAGTGACCAATTGGACATACCACAGAGAGTAACCTAGACCCCATCTCTTCACGATGATTCTCACGCAACTGGTCAAATCATGGTAGAAAGTTGAATATCGTCCACCTCTGCTGAGGATCGATACACCCACAATCTGCCAATGTGTAAAATCTTCGGTCAGCATGGCCCGAAATCAAGGATGGACGAAGAAACTAACTTCCTATTGATGGATGAGCAATGTCGTCGGTGAGTAACACTGGAAGATTAAAACACTCACATTCTGTTAAGGGATGTGCGATTTCAGTCGTAAGCAAAGTTCGAACTCGACGGAAGATCAGCACACTGACATTCTGTCAGTGCATGAGTATTGTCAGTGCTGAAGCTCGATTGGGGGTGAAGAGACTCACGCCCTGTCAATGGATCAACGATGTCATCGATCAGCAACGCCCGCACTCAACGGCAGATGAACACACTCACGGGCTGTCAATGGGGATCGGTAATTTCATTGGTCAGTGATGCTCCAATTCGACTGAGGATCGATGTGCTTACACCCTGTGAACGGATGGGCGATGTCTTCAGTCAGAATGGCTCGAGCACAATGATGGATCGACCAACTCACAATCTGTTAACGGAGCAGCAACATTTTTGGTCAGCATTGCGCGAGGGTGACAGAGAATGAGTACACCCACACCCTGACAATGGATCAATGATTGCATCGGTGAGCAAGGCAGGAGGTCGACAATGGATGATTGCACTCACAAGCTGTCAATGGATCAACGATGTCGTCGGTTAGTGGCTCAAGGTCGGTAGAGGATCAATGTACTGACCTCCTGAAGATATTATCAAATGCTTTGATCAGGAATGCCCGAACTTGATAGAAGATCAAGACACTCACTCTCTGCGAACAGTGAGCAATGACTTGGATCAGCATGGCTCGAGCTCGAAGGAGGATCAAGACACTCACTTTCTGCGAACAGTGGGCAATGACTTGGATCAGCATGGCTCGAGCTCGAAGGAGGATCAAGACACTCACTCTCTGCGAACAGTGGGCAATGACTTGGATCAGCATGGCTCGAGCTCGAAGGAGGATCAAGACACTCACATCCTGCGAACAGTGGGCAATGACTTGGATCAGCATGGCTCGAGCTCGAAGGAGGATCAAGACACTCACGACCTGCGAACAGTGGGCAATGACTTGGATCAGCATGGCTCGAGCTCGAAGGAGGATCAAGACACTCACTCTCTGCGAACAGTGGGCAATGACTTGGATCAGCATGGCTCGAGCTCGAAGGAGGATCAAGACACTCACTTCCTGCGAACAGTGGGCAATGACTTGGATCAGCATGGCTCGAGCTCGAAGGAGGATCAAGACACTCACCCACTGCGAACAGTGGGCAATGACTTGGATCAGCATGGCTCGAGCTCGAAGGAGGATCAAGACACTCACATCCTGCGAACAGTGGGCAATGACTTGGATCAGCATGGCTCGAGCTCGAAGGAGGATCAAGACACTCACTTCCTGCGAACAGTGGGCAATGACTTGGATCAGCATGGCTCGAGCTCGAAGGAGGATCAAGACACTCACCCACTGCGAACAGTGGGCAATGACTTGGATCAGCATGGCTCGAGCTCGAAGGAGGATCAAGACACTCACTTCCTGCGAACAGTGGGCAATGACTTGGATCAGCATGGCTCGAGCTCGAAGGAGGATCAAGACACTCACGAACTGCGAACAGTGGGCAATGACTTGGATCAGCATGGCTCGAGCTCGAAGGAGGATCAAGACACCCACGAGCTGCGAACAGTGGGCAATGACTTGGATCAGCATGGCTCGAGCTCGAAGGAGGATCAAGACACTCACTTCCTGCGAACAGTGGGCAATGACTTGGATCAGCGTGGCTCGAGCTCGAAGGAGGATCAAGACACTCACTCTCTGCGAACAGTGGGCAATGACTTGGATCAGCATGGCTCGAGCTCGAAAGAGGATTAACAGACGTACTACCTGCAAGTAAACACCCAATGTAAATGAGAGCAACCTTCAAACTTTCTGATAATCTTACCAAGAGATGTGGAAACCAGACGCCTAATTTTCCTATTATCTCCTCACGACCCGTTTTCTTAGCAGAGTCAAAAAGTCCTGGGAGTGTTCTGGAAAATATCAGTCGCGAACGCTTGCGGCAGGTAAATGAAGCCATGGGTAGTTACCTCTCAACTGCATATTTCATACAGAGTTCCAAGTTGGTCTGCTGGGTCGAGACGAATAATTGCTGTAGTACCTCACTATCCAGAATTCCAGCCGTGCGTTCGATGAGTGATCCGCAATCTGCATCATCTTTGTCCATGTCTAATGGATCAACGGTCATCAGGTACAGCAACTCAACCATAAACCGGCTTACCAGGAAGGCATACATAACATTTTGGAGGCCATCGGACATTGTTGAAAAACTTCAGTTGTGGACCGTTAGCAAACGACTCCTTGGCATGCTTCGGCGCCTGTTCTTCAGCCTCCTCCATCGATGCTCCCTTCGATTTCAGTTCTGCATATGCCACGTCGTAGAGGGCATCAAACTTTGTGAACAAGATCATCACGGGAACTGAGGATTGTGAATCTGTGCATCAGTCGAACATCAACGATGGTCGGGTGCGAAAGCTTACTGCTTCCAGTGTCACACTGAGAGAAAAATTTGTTTTCGCCTTCTGTGAATGATCTGCTTGCCTCGTCCATCGGGATACAGTACCTATATTGAAACTTTAAGATAGCGCATGTCGTGATTGATTAGTTGCAATTACCAGATGACATGGAGTTGATCTTTTAATTTGGTTTCCTTGGAACGGCCTGCGATAAATGCCTTAACCTTGTCGAATTCGGATTCGCCGCCTGCTTCAAAGCCGCGTGAATCGTGAAAGACGAATCCTGGGTTGCTTTGAAACACCATTTCATTTTCGATATCGTGCTCCCCACGCTGAGAACGCGTCAGTTCATGCTACCAACTAAGCGCAAACATTACCTCTCTGGATGCCGTTAAAAACAGCAGCATCGATCTGATGTCGATAAGTCAGTAACCACTACCAGCCTCTTACTAACATCATGAGACGCACCTTTTTTCCAGCGCCGTTATAGATAACTGGGCTGTCCCGTGTGTTGCAAACTCTCTGGAGGATTGTAGTTTTTCCTGCATTCGCTCTTCCTATAACGAGGATTCGAAAGCGACCGATTTTCTTTCTGATCTCTGAAGGATCCATGGGGGAAGCACCAGACTTTGACACAAATTTTCCGACGGTGGGTTATCGTCGGAAAGAACAAATATCCAACGATAATCAGGCAAATAGTTACCAATATTCCGACAAGCTGAAAATCGTCGGAATGAGCCCTTATCTGACGTTTTTCGACAGCAAAAAAGTTGTGATTCTCCCTAATTATTCACCTGTCAAAAAGTAGTCCGTATGTAGCCTAATACAGCATATTCCCCTGCAATTGCGCGTCTCCTTCCTCCTGCAACGATCAGAGCCCTCCATGGCAAGCCTGTACTGCTGAGCCAGCTCCTGAGCTTTCAGACAAGCCCACTGAAGCCGCTTTGACGCGTAGTTCGACCCTTGGGACATCAAAACAACCATCTCCAATACTACTATGCCTCCTCGGAAGCCTCAGGTTGCCTCACACAGCGTGGAACTGGGCCAGGAAACGAGTCCAGAAGGCGGTCAGGAGGCTGGGGGCAAGGCTGTGGCCAAGAGGAAGCTGAATGACGGAGGGGATGTGTCCATAACCTCCAAACGTGGTAGGAAGACTCTGGTTCAGCCACGGACCACAGGTGGGTTCAAAAACCCGTTCCCAGCACTCGGTTCCACGTCAGCACCTCCGGTTGTTCATAATATGGCACCAGTAGCTCACCTAGTTCCTCTGGAGTCCATTCCACCTCATCCACCGCAGTCGTTCGATGCAATGTTGCCACAAAGCCAACGTTATGACGCATATATGCGTCCTGATGGATAGAGGCAAAGCTGTCAGAACGAAACAATCCTTCAGCTGGACCTGCAGACGTACCCATCGATCCTGCACTTGAGGCAACACGCGAGCTTGACGTGCCATCACCAAATCAAGGCTATGACCCTGACACCACGAGAATGCCTCCTCCTGCTACAAATCAAACGATCCCATCCAAATTAGCGAGTGCTGCGATCATCAAGAGTCCATTTGATGCCTTGTCTACACGTCTGACCAGCACCAATCCCTTTCACATGCTGTCGAGCACCCGAGTCATTGGCTTAGACGGGTCGGGAAATGAATTGTATCCATGACCAGGAATAGGCGGGACATGACCTGGCTGGTCTTCAGGGCCGCGCCAGTGCTGGAATTGGTCCCATTTGCCTGGTCGTAGAAGAAATCGCTGTAGAGCCCGTTCAGGAGGTACATATGGGACGATTTTTGTTGGAGTTCGTTTGAGGGTGCCGTCAGCCAGTCGTTTCGAGGTGTACAACAATCCGTCACAATCAGGATTAGTGCAATCAGGAGAATGTAGCTCAGGAAGCTCTGATGGATGGTGTAGCTTCCAACAGACATTGCAAACGAAAAAAATAAACAATAAATTGATCTGTCGATAGACCAAGTCGTCTGAGGAGGGTGGGGAGTGTGCGGGCAAAGTTATCGAGCCCTGGATACTCAATATCAGGGTTGGCCTGTTGAGCAGTGCGCAGAAGGCGCTCCTTTCCTTCAAGATCGTGATACACTGCTGCGTGGGTAGCATTATAGAATGCTGCAGATATAAATGCATGTATGTATGCGTGGCGGACTGCCGGATGGTCGTCCATGCATGACGGAGGGTCAGCGTGAATATCCGCTCCTTCTAGGACATCCGAGAAATCAAACTGGGTGCCCTGCGATACAAAGAGATCAATAGCAGCAGCAGCCTCATCATCCTCGACATCAATGTCAGGATCATCATCGGGAACTGCAGGATCTTCCGTGTCATCCTCTGGTGTGTTGGCTCGTCCAAGTCGCTGAAAAATTTCTTCATCTTCGTCAGTGCTGAAGTCATTTGGGCCTCGAACATCTGGGGGTTCATTCCACATCTCGAAGAGGTTGTCTAGCGGCTCAGGAGGGTCGAAGATCCCTTCCCCATCATCATCACCATGCGCGAATGGTTCGTTGGCTCCAAAAGGCTCATGTGCAGGTGAGTGAGGCCCAGAAGCGACTGGTTCAATGGTACGAGCATCGCGGAGCTGCTGATCAGCAGCATGGTGTCTTGCAGCTGTCTGAACGGTCTGTAGTTTCTGACCACTTGCGTCAGGATTATCCCTACATCTGTAGCTCTCACAGGAGCACCACTTATACGACAACTTGGGCATGAGTCTGGAGACCCGGTAGGAGGATGTGGAAGCTGAGTCAGTGGGCGACGACGGCTATACATGTACATGCGTTCACAACGTTGATTGCTGCGCAGTTAAGTCCGAAACGAGTAACCAACAGTGGATTATCGATCGATATCGCTACAAATTTTCGCCAACATGAATTACGTCGGATTTCCAAATTCTCACTCATTCTCGCCGGGGAATATTTTAGCTCAAAGTCTGGTGAAGGTAGATGTGATGGAGAAGCGTTGGTGTAGCCTTATAATCGATCACTGCAGTTTGCCAATACCTGACCCGAAGCCTGTCTAGATTCCGAGTCAGTGGGCAATGTTACCATGAGGCGTACACGACGAGTCCTTGCATCGAATCGAAGGTGGCGGAATTTCTACAAAGGCAAATTGGGTTTCCGTTTATGTTCAATTTAAAATTAGTTTGCGTCAACTCAGTGAATGCTATGGATGTGAGCCGTACACGAGGAGTTAGGCTTGGCGTCTAAGCACCTGATAGCTATCGATCCATCTTGATCTCAGGTCACAGGGTCCGTGCCTAAAGGGTGCTAACTTGAAGTTACAGCTGGTCCGGCTAAAGAAGCACGGTGGCTTTGTATGCTTCCTTCTCTCACCATTCAATTCGAATCAGTCACAGTATGGTTGCTATATTTTGGTACACCCTCGACCAATCCCAAGCCCGACACAGGCACACCGTTTGACCCACATGTTTTCCATTTCATAACGAGCTGGGCGTGTGCGTGAATAGCTGGTCTGGGTGCTACACGAGGACACCTCCCTTCAGCAAGGCTGATGCATGACCCACACTCGGCCTCTAGATAAATCTACCGTGACCAAGGACAGTCTTCCCCAACTCGAATCAGGATTCAGAATGGCTAGTTCCCTTGACGCTTCAACGCCGGTTTGCCCCCTCTACATTTCTGGTACAAGTTACTTTATCGACGAAATCATAAATCACACTAAATATATCCAATAGGTGTCATCGTCGACTTCAGTAACTCGAAAAAGAATGTGGAGTCTTTGAATTGCGGAAGTCGCCCACGCCAATCAAAAGCGGGGCAGGAAAGGCTTTGCGACAGACATTTTCTCCACCCATGTAAGGACTTGACTCTGACGACTGTACCCGCCTGAGTTGTTATCGTGTTTAATTATAGGAAACTTTCTCCTGGGGATACGTTTTCCTTACACATACGATACAAGAGATGGTATGGAACCGAGCATGAAGACATTGTTTTCGACCCGGAAGACATGTTCCGTGTATGTGGTGCAAGAGAAAGACAAGGTGAAACAATAGTCACGGCGCCCTGGCCATGATCGCTCACCAATTCAACCTCACATGCACAGAATACAACAAGGTTCATAAAAACGTCACTATCGTTGTCGAACTTTCCAGGAATCCAACAACCGAAGTAAGGTTCCATGTCTCGTATTGGAAAAAATCTAAGTCATAGATTAGCAGGCCGAGCAACTTGTCTCTTCTTCCGACGAAACCCTGGAGCTCCAGCCTACTACCGACGAAATATTCCGGAAGTGTCCTCAGTGAGTCTGGATCACCGTGAAAGTGACATTCTTGAAGCTGATGCCCAGGGGCTTCTAAGGTTCCGAATTCTGGTGATAGGAAAGGTATCAGGCTTTCGCTGATCTCAGGCCAGTGTTGACACGGTACCTCTAATAGACTGGTGTTGGCAAGTCTTCACTGATCAACCACGCATTTGGAGTACAAAACGCGGTGAGTTGAGCACCACACTTCAACAAGCACAGCTACTCATACTATCGATAGACCGCTTCGCACGATAAGCCAGGCGAGGTCAGTATCGACCACGAGTTCATCTCATCGCAGAACAACAAGTTTGTTCTCCACGACAGCAAAGGTTTCGAACCAGGGGAAAAAGACAACCTCAAAATAGTCCGAGATTTCATTGACCGTCGAAGAAAAAATGCCTTATTTGAAAGATCAGTTGCATGCTGTTTGGTAGGGCCTCCGTCTTAATGCGTTTGTACGGCAAGCTAACGACATGCAAGGCTTTGCTTTGAAATACCCCGCGCAGGCGGGCGTTTACTTGAGATCGGTGTGGAGCAATTTCTCACATCGAAGCGCGAGGGGAAGCTGGGAAACAGTACGTTAATGGATTGCTACCGCTCCGACAGGTCACAGCTAACACAGGTCAAAGTTCCCATTGTTGCCGTCTTCACTAAATACGACACTCTTCTCGACCGCGTGGAGCGAACCCTGGACAAGTCTTCTCTCAAGGGTCTGAGCAAGGCGGACATTCAGGAACTCGCCAAGAAAAACACAAAAGACAAGCTACAGGAGGTCTGCGTCGCACCCCTAGAGAACTTTGCAGGGTCCGATATCCCGCATGTTGCGGTCTCCAGTGGGTCTTACTCCTGTGGTTGTCATTTCCGTCCTCAATGAAACTTTGAGCGCAGCAAATGGAAACCACGAGGAGACGCTAGCCTGTTTGATCCGAACCACTGAAGAACTCGTTTGTAAACATGTTGGGACCGACGCGTCGGTGATGACGTCCGTCGCTCAGCGAGTGGATCCTGGCCTTAAAATAAAGGCATCAATAGAGTGAGCCTCGCTTGCTTCAATCTTCTTATCTTGTGATTTACGCAGCGTCAGGGTTGGCAAGAGAAGTCTGTTTCGATTTTGTATTTAGAATTACCGAACATAAACTGAGCCCTTCCGTCTGTCTTTCAGAATACTGGAAGGCATTCACATCGAGCATACCATTCAAGAACCGTTCGATGTGGGACTGTCTGCACGTGCTCCACACTGACATTGTCAATGTGTGGAACTTTCAAGACCCTAATGGTGTAATAGCTCTCTCTTCTTTATTAGTTGTCGCATATTCTGACGTGGCTTACGTGCAGTACTTGTGCAGCCCTGAGTTCAGGGGATTGATGACGAACATGGTCAATGAGCTGGACGTTGGACCTACTGCTGATGCCAACCAGAACCTGTAGGGCAGCTTTCATATGACGAACGAATTTCATCTCATCCAATATTCACAGTAAATTTGGGCTCTCCATTGTGGGTACTATTGCGGGCATCGCGTCTACCCTGGCTGGACCTGCAGCCCCTATCATAGTACCGATAGCAGTAAGTGTTGTGGTCGTGAAATGGGTTCACGAGGTGTATCAGCAGTCGTACGTCCCGCTCCTCATCCTTTATCAAGAAAATAATGACGGGTCTCTTCTCAGCTGCGCGGCGCTCCTGCGCTTCATGGAATACATCATCGACTTGACTCTTGTGTTGCAGACGCTGTATCTCCTGTCGGAAAACCAGGAATTGTCTCGTCGAGCCATCAAGCTTGCGGTCAAGTCCTATCACGACTCATCGATGAGCGGAGGAGTCCATAATCGGATTCAGGAGTACGACAGGCAAATGACCTTGCGGAAACGCGCAGACCGGGATTCGTTGGATCAATTGATTGAGCTACTGCAATCATATAGCATCAGTGCAAAAGAAGTGTCGGATCTTCGGAAAAGTTTGCCCGATGTGGATTTATCGTCGGATGAACCATGGGACACGGTCGAGAAGTCTTAGTACTTGATTCTTTCTTTTGTATATGATTCGTGTGTTTGCTGGTGTCTGACTTCTGCAGTACCTACGAGATTGTGACGGGTGCTCACTCGTACTATGTATGGAGTTATTACTGGTCCGTGCCACTGTAGTTTGCCTAGCGTTCTGAGGTATTGTAACCATGAAAAGCTTTAGCTTGACACGACCTGACAAATTAGTTTATCCTCCCTGGATACAACATGATTACTACCTCCCAATGAGTCGAACTCGGAGAAATGATAGTCTGTAATCGACCCTACGAAGGAATAATTATTTCCCACCAGGCCACTACACATCGAACATGCCAGCCCAGTCAACGCGGCGGAGGTAGGCAAAGGTAAAGCAAACCTGATAGACAATGGAATTTTCTCTTAACCTAGATATCACGCACTTTGAGTTTTACTGGCTTTCCCTCGTTTATTGCAAAATGTTCGAAGCAGTGGCAAAAGAAGCGTGATTAGTGAACGTTAACGCTGAGCTTGAACGACGATATGAAGGAATCGTGATCGGTTTGCTGGTCCCAAACTTTTTTATGGCTGATAAATGTGCTTGTCAGGAAGGGGGTTTTTTTTAAAAAAAAATCAATTGCTTATTGTCCGTTGGGGCAAAGCCCTATGATGGACAGTATATACGTAGTAAGAAGAAGGGGCAACGTAGACGGACAAACGTTGCCTACTCAATGGAAATGGAACGGTCATCTTGGCCAGGCGTGATCTTTACTATAAGCATCAAGTAGAACACTGAGATCAAGGGAAGCGTACCATTCAGATGCAGTGGACTGATGGTCGTGAGAATCACAAAGCTTCGATTGGATATCCTGGACAATCGGTTATAGTGGTAAGCCATCGTAAAAGTATGATTAGTTACTGAATGGGCCTGCCATGGAACCATCGATCACCAACAGCGAGGTATCAGAGAAGCTTGTAGACAAAGAGTTCTAGACTACACCCTCGTCTGTGGCATGTTTATAGGTGTATCCGGCAAGCTCTAGACTGCCATATTGAATATCTGCAGGGCCAGAAATATCGAAACCCCGGATGTGAGCCGATATGACGCTAGCACGCGATGAAGCGCGGAGTCCATGGACTTGTTGAGAACAAATGAGGACTTGTGGGCTACTGTGGGGCACATACGGCAAAGTAGGCTAAAGTAGGTCAGCCATGAGAGTACCAGGAACCAGGTCGATTTAATGTATATCCTGGTACCCTACGAATCAGCGGAGTTCGCCAATATGCGAATTGATCGTCGGGGTGAGATTTGGTTCGTGTCGCGTGGTAGAAGTGATCCGTTGCAGGGAAACTGTGCGGTCTGATAATGATGCAACACATGCTTAGCTGTGGTCTGACACAGCTTAGATGGGAAGATCAGCGAGCCAATATTGACCTGAAGATATAAAGTTTAGTAGTAACATGTCATCAAGGATATGATTTGAATAAGGTTACAGTCGACTAAAGGTGAAATAAGCTGCTATAATAGCCCCACTATAGATCGCTTATCATTGTATATAGGACTCGATGAGGACCATGAGTGGAACGGAAAGTAGACAGGGTTTTTCAGGCCCACCGGGTTGGTGAGAGCAGGTGAGAACTGGAAGAAGCCGAATCTAGGACTTCTTTGCTTCTCTTTTTCGGGTTAGGGTTCGACACCACTGTGATCGATCGATCGATCGATCCTACTTGCAGCGGAGGTCAGAACGCGCTGGCACAATACAACAGTCAGCCAACTACCTCAGCATCCGTCTTCCTCATCTCATCCACAATTGTAATACCAAACTACTTTACATAATATAATCAATACCAGCATCCGTCTTCCTCACAATTAATACCCTTCATCACGTACGGCCTCGCAATATGGAGCACCTCCATCCAACACATACCCGCCATACTCACAATCACAATACCCACCCATGCCCAAATGATGATCGGTAATATGAGTCATCTCCAGCTGCCTCTCTCACAACATGGACACCAACCATTCTAACTATCCCTCCAGTCAGTCTTCCAATCATGGACCACCCCTACCCCTCCCGCCAATTCACAACCCTACTTGTCATCCGCACCATTTCATACCCAATCATTCGAGTTCAACAATCAATAGCCCTACCCAAACTCCAGCGCAAGCGACTACTACCAACCATCCAATTCAACTCACTCCAAGGCTCTCCCCTCGCGTTACCTCTCCAGCCCCCTCTCCATATTCCAAACCAATCATACATTAGCTCCTCTAACGAACAAGCCTATCCACGGCACTAACAGCCCACATACACCTCTACATCCGCTGCAGGGTACAACCTCCCCCCACTTGCGCCCTCCGAGCATCCGACCGCAGGCTCTCACCACGAATGGCCCGTCGCCTCCCCCGCATCCACATGGAACAATCCTAATTCCATATCCTTCAGCTAGCGAGCATGGGCTCATCCAACTCGCACCGCTCCGCCAACACTCATTGTCTTCAGCCCGCCAACACGCGTCTTCTTCCTCGTCGTCCTCATCTGACGCGTCGCCGCCAGTGGCTGGGAATACGAACACACCAGGGGGAGGGGCGTACCTACTGATCCAGCTGTCGTGCGTGCCGTTCGAACGTGATGCGCGGGTAGGGAAGAACAATATATTGAGCATCGGGAGTATTGTTTCAGATAGTGCCTGGCGTTTGGATCCTTCGGATTTTGAGCGCGACGAATACTTTGTAGACCCGTGTTGTGTTGGAACGTGGTTCGTACCGGAAGCTTTTTGTCCCTTGTCCCTTTACTTGTTTTTTTCAGGTCCAGGCAGGCCTTCTTGGCACCTACCTCCATCACCTCCCCACGCCCTGCAGTACCCTCGACAGTTCAAATGTCCACCCACCACCATTCTCTCGCCATCCTGCACACCTGGCCATATACATGTGACGCCCTCCGTTACTCTCCCTGCGCAGGCTACCTGTAGCATTCACTCGTTCCTCGGAATCACAGTCCTCCCTTGCTGCCCCCTGGCTTCCCTTGCTGCTGCCCACGATACGCGAACAAATAGTACCTCAGCTCTTCTAACAAGAAAAACTACTCACGGCACCATAAGCCTCCGCATCAACAGGAGGGTACAAGTTCTCGAATCTCCCTACATCTGCCCTCCCAGCATCTACCTGCAGGTTCTCACCACGAGTGGCCCGCGCCAATGCCCATATTCCCGTGAAACAAACCCAACGCCATAGCAAAAGTCAGAAAAGGGGGCTTATCCTAGTTCGTGCTGCTCAGCCAACACCCGTCGCCATCAGCTCGACAACAGGCATCTTCGTGCTGGGCCTTCCTCATCAGATGCGTCAGCGTCTGTGGCTGGGAATATGGGCACACCAGGCGGTGGGGGATGGTTATACCTGCCACTTTCCTCTGTCAGAGCATGGTGCGCCGAAGGGACAGTGGGGGAAGAAATTGTGGGGCGGATTGGAGTATTATTTCAGATAGTACCAACAGCTGGTATGTCTCCCTGCCATGCACCTTTTTCATCCTCTGCTCCCATGTTCATCTGGTAAGGTAGACTTGACCGTCCCTCCACATCCAACTTATGAAGGCAGTCACAGGATATCTCAGCGTGGCGCGACTGCAAATCGATACGCTGACTACCAACAGCTCTTCAATTTCTTGTGTCAACACGACTCGACCCCGTTGAAAGATCGCAAATTTCGTTCATGTCTTGAATTGACACACTTGGGATGCTGACACTTAGCGATGGACGTCATTGCCGTCGGCCGCAGCAAAGCTCTCGCACATGAGATTCAATCGCCAGACTGAGCAGACAGGCAAGTGCTTTCTTACTATGGTCCTCTTTAAACGCTTTTCGTTTGTTTATAAGACTCGCATGAAAAGGCCACAGTGATATTAAGGTCCAACTGAAGACCATGACATAGGTGACATCAAGCATCGCACATTTATCCTTGGGACCTGATGCAGACGTCTTGTAAGTCGGCTTCTCCTTTGTTCCACGATGGCGTCATCTCTCAGTCCCCTGAAAGCTGCATCTAGACTCTGGAGCATGATGCGCGCTGCTGATAGTTGTTTGTTTAGTGAAATTGAGAATGATGGCGTTCTAACTGTAGGCCCTTGGATCCACGGAGCGCATATACTCAACGTATGAGCATTTGAGATATCTACCGTTGACTTCATAATCTAGAGCTATAATAACCTGCACACCGACCCTCAAAGAACGACCACTTTCAAGGTGCGTCCGGTCCATCGATTTTGAAAGCTATTATCCACCAACTGCAGTCTTAGCCATTAGCTGGTGTCATTCACGCTGTCAGGGACGTTCCATGTGTTGAAATAGAATGAGACTCTGAAATGACATTTAAAAAAAATTGAGATAAGTCGAGATAGGATGTGGAGCAAGCTGATACGTAGAACATACCCAACCTCAATGCACGTGAATCGGGCCACGGATACTTGAGAGGTACATCAAGCCCAGTAGATCTCGCCACTGTCTCAACTAAGGGTAACCGACATGCTTCAAAACCATGCCATATTAATATTTGCGTGATCATACAATAATTCATACAGTTCCACGTCCTGCGACAGACCATTCAAGAAAACCGCATTTACTGCCAAGACACCTCAGCTCCACTCCGAAGCGGAACATCATTCACATTGTATTGTATCGCCCAACATTAAGGTCTTGCTGAAGACAAGCAGATTAGCGGGATTTCTGCCACAACCTGACGACATCTCATCTACACACCTCACTGGAACACAATCTACGTTGTGTTGCATTAAGGTCTTGCTGAGACAAGTAGATCAGCGGGGATGTTGCCACAACATGACGGTTAAACATACGCAAGCGATTATTGAAAGTGATTTCAAGAATAGTCTTGATTAACTCCCCCTCCGCTGAGAGCACAAGATTTCTTGCTCCTCCTGAGGTCGTTCAATTGCTTTTTTCGCCTTCCTCTTGAAGGGTTCAAACGGTAACTTTGCCATCCAAGCAAGCAGGTTTCCTTGATTCGTGTAGACAGCGCTCCTCACAGCTTCATTATATGCGCGGGCGGCAGCCCTCACATCTTTCTTGACAGCAGCTGCACGTGGAGACGCAATGTACTGCTCGCAAGCGACATCAAAAGAAGGATCAGACTCTGCTTGTCCTGAAGATAGCGCCGCTTGTCGAAAACGTAGAAAGAATGTTCGAAGATAATGACAACAGCTAAATGACAATAATAAGCAGGTTCATCGTAACATAACTCGAAAATCACCAGAAATGAGCTGAACATATTCTCCAAGGGTGATGAGCCAGAGGCCTGGCACATTCGCAACATCAGAAATGTGTGTACAATCAGTGACCAATTGGACATACCACAGAGAGTAACCTAGACCCCATCTCTTCACGATGATTCGCATACAACTGGTCAAATCATGGTAAAGTTGAATATCGTCCACCTCTGCTGAGGATCGATACACCCACATCTGCCAATGTGTAAAATCTTCGGTCAGCATGGCCCGAAATCAAGAAGGACGAAGAAACTAACTTCCTATTGATGGATGAGCGATGTCGTCGGTGAGCAACACTGGAAGATTAAAACACTCACAGTCTGTTAAGGGATGTGCGATTTCAGTCGTAAGCAAAGCTCGAACTCGACGGAAGATCAGCACACTGACTTCTGTCAGTGCATGAGTATTGTCAGTGGTGAGCAGGCTGAAGCTCGATTGGGGGTGAAGAGACTCACGCCTGTCAATGGATCAACGATGTCATCGATCAGCAACGCCCGCACTCAACGGCAGATGAACACACACATCTGTCAATGGGGATCGGTAATTTCATTGGTCAGTGATGCTCCAATTCGACTGAGGATCGATGTGCTTACATCCTGTGAACGGATGGGCGATGTCTTCAGTCAGAATGGCTCGAGCACAATGATGGATCGACCAACTCACAATCTGTTAACGGAGCAGCAACATTTTTTCAGCATTGCGCGAGGGTGACAGAGAATGATACACCCACACCCTGACAATGGATCAATGATTGCATCGGTGAGCAAGGCAGGAGGTCGACAATGGATGATCGCACTCACAAGCTGTCAATGGATCAACGATGTCGTCGGTTAGTGGCTCAAGGTCGGTAGAGGATCAATGTACTGACCTCCTGAAGATATTATCAAATGCTTTGATCAGGAATGCCCGAACTTGATAGAAGATCAAGACACTCACATCTGCGAACAGTGGGCAATGACTTGGATCAGCATGGCTCGAGCTCGAAGGAGGATCAAGACACTCACACGCGAACAGTGGGCAATGACTGGATCAGCATGGCTCGAGCTCGAAGGAGGATCAAGACACTCACACCTGCGAACAGTGGGCAATGACTTGGATCAGCATGGCTCGAGCTCGAAGGAGGATCAAGACACTCACATCTCTGCGAACAGTGGGCAATGACTGGATCAGCATGGCTCGAGCTCGAAGGAGGATCAAGACACTCACGACCTGCGAACAGTGGGCAATGACTTGGATCAGCATGGCTCGAGCTCGAAGGAGGATCAAGACACTCACACCTGCGAACAGTGGGCAATGACTTGGATCAGCATGGCTCGAGCTCGAAGGAGGATCAAGACACTCACACTGCGAACAC
>NW_024540755.1:0-19951 GCF_016647625.1 Suillus subalutaceus
ACCCACACCGGGAGATGTAGAGACTCGTGTTTCTGCAGGCACATATGGGCATATATTACACCTCATGACAATTGGCCTTCAATGCACGACTCGCACCATCATCCACATCCGACTTCTACTATGTCTCTAGCCATTTTGCACATCACGCGCAACTTTCCCATGAAACACGCCATAGGCGCGCTACTTTCCCTCACAACGCGCAGTATTCCTGCATGCATGCCTTGCGCGCTTTCTCATGCTTAACGCACTGCATCACACTCATCCAGGAGCATCCATCCATCATCCAACCAGTCCCTTGGTATGTCCCTTTCATTATCTGACTATATTTGGCATATTACACTTCCTATTTCATCATGGACCCTTACTTACATCATTTACATACTTAGAGCGCTCCCTATTCGGCTCCTCGCCCTGGGAAAGCGCTTAGGTAGAACTTACATACTTTTATGTTTGTTTCACAACACCACTTTTTACCCACCATTAGCTACCAGCTTCTGGCAGTCACCATCTATCACCAGTTAGTTCCATGCAATGCATGTATTCGTTGTCAGTATAGGCCCTAGCAGCAGCCTCTAGCTAGTGGCAACATCAGTATCAGTCCTCAGTCACCTTTCTCATCCTATCATCATCATCAGTCATCTCTCAGCAGTCTCAGTTCACATCTTTTCACTTGTGCACCACTTGCACTACCTTCCCGCGCTTCGCGCACTTTCGCACTTCGCTTTCCCGCGCGCACCTTCAGCGCATTTCTCACGCTTTCATCGCCATTCACCAGGGTTGATCAGCATCATTCCGTGGATCCTTGCTTTCTTGTTTCCCCTTTAGGGTCGAATGCTCTTGCATTCTGCAAGTGTAGCAGTTAGGCAGAGCCAAGACTCACTTATACTGGCTGAGCACTTTTCTTATATGCACATGCCAGGTTGTGATTGCCACAACGGCCCTCCTTCTGGGAGTGACAAGGGCAAGATCCACACAGTAATCACCAAACATATATTCAAGAAGGATAGATGTATAAGTCCATGTATGCTGAGGATCAGGCAAAGTTCACGCAGGCCATGGGCAACCGTCTCACTTAGTATGTTTTTCATATACTTCCTCCCCCCTTTGTATATATACATTAAACACTACATTAGTCTCAAGGGGAAATATAAGACTAATCATGCACGCTTCAAGCAGACAGGGGCTGGAATCAATCCGGATGATCCTGGCGCTGCAGTGAATCTGCTAGGTATGTTTTATTAAAATAACAATTGGGTGAAACTAAATTAGTTGTAGCGCAAGTTTTAAATGACTTCCCGTGGTATGAGGATCTCTGTTAAGACCGTACTCAAGTAGTATCGGATCCGAAGGGCTTCGGCCTCAGCTCGTGCGCTGTGCCCCTTTCCCGAGTCTTGCCCCTTATTTCAGAGAGCTAAAGTCGCATCTAGTGAGACGGATAAGTATCGTAACGGATAAGTCTTGTATCGCAACGGATAAGTATTGCAACGGATCCGTTAAGACTTCCGGATATCGAATGTATAGGAGTACGGCTAATCTGGGATCGGGATTCCGGACTAGAAACTAACGGGTGAGGACTGTCCGAAGACAGAGGCGGATATGTAGACTATAGAATCTATCCTAATCTCGGATAGACAAGAGTAGTGTTACTCAGTCCGATGGATAACGGAGGGACTTAAGAGTCCAAGACTGGAATGAGTGCATCTAAGATGATATTCGAACTGATCTACTACAGCGCATATACAAAGGTTTGTATACTACGATAGCTAACAGAAGGATCAATAAGCAAAGGTGCGAGGCTATGTACAAAGTATAAGCAAAGTCTAAGTGGAGCGTATTGGTAAGTCAGATGGATCACGAATCATGAACCGGGAATGAAGTACAAAGTAAAAGCGGATTCATAAGTGTCGGATCAGTAAGCAAGCGGAAGTAAAGGGATACCGGTATACCGTGTAACAGGAATACCAAAAGGAGATACAGAGTATTGTTAGAGTTATATGAACAGGAAATGAAATAAGAATCAAAGCGGATCTGTGGACCAGACGACGGATATGTTCATCGGATCTGGATCGGATCTGAGATCCGGATCATCGGATCTGTAACCGGATATATGGTATATGACAATCTCGATGAAATCTGGAGGGATAACCCTGCATATGCTGCCAAAAACTTTCTCATCCGCTCCTGGTAACGACCATGCAGGGGACCTTAAGGCCCTCAACCCAACAAACAAACAAAGGAAAAGAAAAAGCCCCCCCCCTCCTGATCCTGATTGGCCGTCATTGACAATGCTCCCAACACTCGTGATGTTGAAGATGAGTGTGTCGACAGTGCCACCAAATGCAACGTCGAAACTAACCTACCCTATGATACCACGGAACCTGTCGACAACGACGACTTCACCATGGGTGAGGAGCCTGATTATGATGGATTCGAGCGGCAGCTGGACACCATGCAGGAGGATCAGGCGGAAGTAGAGTGTGAAGAAGGACTTACAATCCAGCTGTCCCTCTCTAACAAACACCCGCTCTCCTCCCCCCTCACCACCCCCTATGCACACTCCTAATTGCTCATCTCACAGTAAGTTCAAAAATCATGCCGATCATGCAATGGCTGTGGACCCATCCACTCACCAAAACCACCATCATCCATTGCATCGTCTTCCATGAGGACAATGGCATGCACGCACTCCACATCATTGGGGCTTTCATCGCCGACTTCCTCCTCACGCCAACCGAGCACCACACTTAAAGATAGCGGTGCAAAAAATCTCACCTTGGGAAGAATGTTGGGTCGGAGGTCAACGGTGTCCGTGGGGCAAGTCGAGATGCTAACAATAATATGTCGTATGTATATACTGCGAAGGCAAGTGGCGTCAGAGTACAAGATCGCCAAGGTCAATGCTCTCTGTCAGGAACGTGAGCTTGACTTCCAATGTGAGAAAGCTGAGATTGAACACACTGAGGCCATCGTCGTACATCAGCGTTGTTAAGAGTCCAAGACTCTTGACCTTCAAGTTCTCGAAGCTCAGGCTAAGGTTCACGCTGAGAGAAAAGCCACCCTTCAGCTTGAAATTGAGCTTATCAAATTGAAGGGAGGTGCTGATTAGGGTAAGCCTTCGTTATCGTCGTCCTTTGATGTTATTGATTTATCTGATTCTGTTGTACTAGTGGTTCGTCGTTCTCATGTCTTGCATCTTGTGTCTTGTGTCTTGTGTCTTGTGTCTTGTGTCTTGTGTCTTGTGTCTTGTGTCTTGTGTCTTGTGTCTTGTGTCTTGTGTCTTGTGTCTTGTGTCTTGTGTCTTGTGTCTTGTGTCTTGTGTCTCGCATCTCATGTTTCGTGCTCACATATTGTTTCTTGTATGTTTTACAACTCATCATACATATGTTTACATGCTTCCTGAGCCTATATGTTGTTACATGCTTGCTCCTATGTTTTCTACCTATTGCCAATACATTTGCCTTGTCAGTTCAACAAATAGTCCATCAACTTTGCACAAACTTGGTGGCCAGGAGTACCTTGATATGAGGTATCTCCAGGACCCACCCCATCTACATCATGGTCTATGTCCACTGCAGGTACATGGGCTTGAAGGGCTGACTCTTCAGTTGTGCTCTTGATCCCACAGTGCTCTTCAAACCAAATCACCATGTTGTGAAGGATGAGGCAGCACTGGACCCAGTAAGAAATATATGTAAGGTGTTTGTCATGCTGCAATGGGGTGTCGAAGTTCTTGAAGAGACTGAAAGCGATTTTTAAGAGCAGCAAATGCATGCTCCACCCAGACATGAACCTAAATCACCAAAAATAAATGGACACAAGGAAAAATAAAATAACACACATACTTTGGAAAGGGCAGTGTTAAATGCCTTCTGGTCACTGGTTAAAGCCCCATTGACAGGCTTCTTGAAAGGGGGGATGCACCATGGCTCTAATGGGTAGGCACTATCTGCCCAGATCCAATGGTGATCTCCAAGAAGTGTTTGCATGATGATGGTAAATATGAGTAGATTGGAATGCATATGCATCATGTGCACTGCCAGTGTGACTGATAGCATAATCTGCTATAGCAAGATTGTGGATCATAATAACCGCCTAAAAGAATTTAAATTAGAGAAAGCTGTAAAATAAAATAAAATAAAATACCTGGTAGTTGAGGGAGTGCTGGGACTTCCTACTATAAAAAGTCTCACCATAGAGACCTGGCTTATCACAAAGGTTTATCAAGGATCTATCAGCAGCTAGGATACCATTCCGCCACTCTGGGCAAGTACGGTCCTGAACATACTTCCAGGAATGACCAGCATCATCAGAGTCAAGAGTATGAAAGAATATGAATTTGTCATCTTTGCGAGCAGGGCAATCATGACACAATTAGTGCAGTTGGTGACTGACCCAATGCTAACACCTGCCCACTGGCAGACATCCTCATTTGAGATTGCATTGCCATAGTGGCCAGCACAGTTAAGAAATATTGCAAGTTGGATGGCAACAGGAAGTTGGGGATTGTTGGATTGATTATGGAAAATAGGATCATCAATGATCTCATCAAGTATATCATCAAATATTTCTGGAGAAACACGTAAGTTCTTCTGGAATAGCTGGGGGCGATGAGAAGTGAAGTGATCAAGCTGGATCTGCGGAGCTCGCATAGGGGGCTCATCAGGTCGGTGAAGGATGTGGGCCATCTCTACCTCATCCCAAAGAGTAGAAAGTGAGCCAAGAAGGTGAGCAAATTGCTCATGGATCATGATTGAGTTGACGCTTGAGTTGCCAGAATGTTCTGAAGAATTACACATGGACATGGGAGACATGGGGGACATAGGGGACATAGGGGACATAGGGGATGAAGGAGATGGGGTCCTAATATCAGACATAGCTGAGTCTGAACTACCATCATCTTGTGTGGCATGTTCAACCCATGCCATAGCCACATCTAAGCTAGCAGAATCTATCTGTTGAGGAGTGCTTGATGTTGTGACTGGCGAGGCATTGGGGGGTGGTATCTTATCTCTCCGATCAATGACTCAAACCAATCTACATGAGATTTAATTGGAGCTTAAATCTGATGTGGCACGCGCTTCTGTCGTCCTCGCTGTACCAAGTAGCGACCTCAACATCTCAAGGTATGTGCTGCCCCTCACCTAGGCATATGCACTGGTTTATCAAGTCCTACAGTCAAAGCACCTTGGTATTTTTTTTATCACTGCTTGCTATATTTGACCATCTCGTGATATTGCCAGCTGCACCCAGTGACCCAATTGTGATACCCTCCATCTTCTTCTTCAACACAACACCTGTCTCCAAGTCCCAAAGATCCTCTGCATGGAGATGCCAATTCCTGTTCAGTTCAAAAACGGCTGTTCCGGGTACCTCAGTAAGTGGGTATAGGGTTCGAGGCCACGAGACTTGACGTCTCCTACCCCCAACTAGCTCTCCCCCAGCTGTAAACTACCCTGCCGGTGGGTCATCGTTGCTGGGCACAGCTGGCCAGTCATCATTTCACAATTGCAGTCGTGCAACAGAGCCTGTACTCCCACTAGGTGGGCTCAGTAATATTATCCGAGAATGCGGTTGGGGTGGCGGTAGCCCCCTGACGAGAACTTCACAGGTTCGAAACCACTGCCATCCCTGCCCTCCTAGTGTCCCTCTTACCCTAGCTAACAGACCTCTATCCTAGGAGACAGGTGCAGCAGGTCCTAAGGACATGGTCTGCCTCGCAACGCTCCGCTGGACGCTCTGGCTTGGGCTTCACTTTTCCAAGCCAGTCGCGAACTGTCTTGTTGTGTGAGCCTGTAATCATCTGTCGTTTATCAGGGAAAACTGCAACTGATGATAAGCCGTCTTTGTGACCTTTAAACACCTGCAGGGGTGTAATGATTGGAATGAGCTTGACATTTTACTGGAGGTTGATGGCGTTGGGCACAGTCGAGGTGAACCTTAGAGAGATTGTATCTTTTACCGTTGTTTGCTAGCTCGAGATACATGCTTTTTTTTTGTATGTGCGCGCGTCTAACCCTAACCCTACATCAGAACTTCGAGAATTTGAAGCGTTTGAACCGCCAAGTATTTTGAACGGAGTTTAAAATTAAGCTTTTCAAGCGGTTCTCAGAGTCTTTTCAAACCAGCTTTCAGAGCGGTTCTGAATCGTTTCAGAACGTTTCAGAACCGTTTCAGAGCATTTAAAATTTTGCTTTGAATACCATTAAATATTATGAGGCGATAAAACTAACTTTTATAACTTAGCGCTAGTTACCTACAATTTGTACTAGACTACTGAGCCTAGGAAAACTAGTAGTGATTGTTCTAAGTTGGTTCGAGAGGCATTAAGTTACGAGGAATCAGTAGGGAACATCAACAAAAGAAAGGTGGGTCAGCAGGAACAGATCTATATAGGCACGCTCTGTGCTATCGCTTACTTAGTTACCCAGAACGCACATCATGAACTAGTGCTGGTACTGTTTATGTACGCACCAGCTCTTGTTAATGACTTTCCTCAGCTCGGGAGGATAAGATTGAGAGGTAAGGCATGACCGAGGTGACATGCAAATATTGATCAACACCATCCCGCAGCCTATACTCTGGGGCAATTGCCCCTCCGAGTCTTTGCTCGCTCTGCAACTTAGAACATCTAGATCTTGCGGTCAGCGGACAGGATCTTGGCCCTGCTGGCACATTTGCTGAAACTGAAATTGAAACCAATTTTGCTGTTGGTTTCCTAGTACCATGGTTCCAGTAGTGAAGCAACGAGATATCAGTTTGCCCAAATCTATTTCTCTTGTGAAGTCGACTTCCGAATACCATTTTATAAGTACCCCCCATTAATTCTCCTGCTCCCCGTAAGTGTCCCTTTAGTAGTGTCAATCACATGGGTCATCTCCCGCTCTACACATTACTGCCGTGCTCCTGAAAAGCAATCGAGGTCATGCTGGATCCTTCGTCGGAGCTGACCGTAAGCTTGGCACGACATTTTCTAACGCTAAAGATAAGGCGTGGTCCCAGCACAAACATCTGCATGACCAAGCAAAATTGCACCTCAGGCAGCACTTCTCGGTGCCTATAAAGGGTCTAAGAGACCCAGTTTCTATGTTGGCGGCAACTAGTCTGTGAGACCCCCCCTCCCGCCTTCTAATTTTAGATCGCGTGAGAAATGAAATACATACCTACACGGCGCCTCTCAATACTCCTCCCAATAGCTACCCATACCTTCCAATAGCCCTCTAGTCCTACTCAGAAGTGCTCTCAATAGCTACCCGCACCTCTCAGTAGGTCTTTCCACTTAATAGGGGCACTTCCACGCTGGGTTGGGGGTAAGTACCATGCTGCATATGCGTGGCCTTCTGTTCTACCGGCACTTAGTAGTTTTATTGTAGCAGTAGCTCATCCACCACTCTTGAATCAGAATGCGCCGTGCAGAGCAAGTGTCATCCTCTGGACGGGGACTTGGGAAACACTTTGTTAGTCCACGCAAGTCCCGAGACAAGAAAAAAACGCAAACATTTGTCGATATCCCAGGCGCAGATGTCAAACGCCGCCAGCTCGCCCTACGCATGCAAGCTCTTATCAATCCAACATTACCAGAGGCTGCTTCTGTATTCAATCCCAGCAGTTCAAACATGGATCCGACCGCAATTATAGGCAGTTCGAACGACGATGAATGGGTGTACGAATCGGACTGTCCAGTGCCCGAGCTTCAACATCCACCCCCTCATGATAAACTACAAGCGAACACACAGCTCATTCAGCTCCAGCGGCGCACACTCCCTGACAAGGCGTCACGAACACTCTATGGAAATTGGCAAGGTGTGATCCCCACCTTAATCAAACCTCTCCTTAATTATCTCGCGAGAACGGTCGGTCAGCCACTCGAGAAGTCGCCTTCTATCATATCTGCGTGTGCAGTTAATTCATGTGCTCAAAAGCGCTCATCCATCGTTTCTCTCTTTTTTGATCGTAAGTGTAGCTAGGCTTCTTATCATTCACTGGCCTTACTAATTCAACACTAGGATTTGTCTCGATTGAGGTCCTGAGCTGTAATTGCTCAACGATTTCCCAAGTCCTTATACTCCACGGATTATTCCCAACCGCGCCCTTGCTTCCAAGGATAGCGGTTTCCATCGAACTTCTTTCCTTTTATCGAGCGCTATTTGAGCGTTCGTGTGATGCAGTCAACGCACTTGCAGCCGCATTGAAAACTCATTACGCTCGGCGGGGTTTCCAGTCAACTGACGAACATGTAAGTTTATATATTCAAATCCAAGAATAACCCTAACTCTAAACTACACAGGGAAACATCATCCAGGAACCATTCAGAAGAAGTCTTGGACATGCAGTTCAGTGGTACGACATTCTGCACGTCAAGGTGGAGCGGACAATTGAAGAAGCAATCCAACAAGCTCGTGACCGAATCCGAGCCTCCTGTGAGCCCTCACCACCCGTTTGTGATCCTGCAACAAACTCTCAAGAGGTCCGCGTGGTACATCCTTCTCAAGAGGTCCGCGAGGTACATCCCTCTCAAGAGGTCCGCGAGGTACATCCTGTCCTCATGCCCAACACCCTTGATACCTCCCAAGAGGCTCGATCCGAGTCCCACTTACACAGAGAACACTGTGCATCAATCCTGGTTGAGCGTTGTCCCGCTTGTTTTGCAGGAGTGTTGTTTGGCAGACCCCTCGATCAAGGAGGTGACATTCATGTCGCCACAGACGGCAACTTTCATCATCGTCACCGCCGCTCAGCGGGCGACTGCCCTCACTTCTATAATCCATCATACTTCCTACCAAAGACGTACGTCGATCAAGTTGGCTCTCGGATACATAAGAATCGGAAGCGCCCTGCTACGACACATACTCCTATTGTACCTAACGAGGCCATTGACCAGTGCGAGCAGTCCTACGAAGCCGCTGATGGGAAAAAGCAGAAGACTGCCATGGAAAGCTTTGACGACACTGGTTTGATGGCACTCATTTGCCGTCACGACATTCCCCTATTCTTTACAAACATCGATACACCCGGCGAACAGCAGAAGTACTCTGTTGCCTTACTAGAACATCTGTTCTCACTTCTCCCCACACAGGCAACAGTTATTGCTCTATACGATGTTGGCTGCGTACTAGCTCGCTCACTTTCACAGGTATGTTTTGTAACTTGAGTGATGTGTATCCCTAACATTCTGCAGTATCATATTCTAGATGTTTCTATTACTTCACGCCTCCGCTTCGCAACAACTGCCATGCACGCGTATGGCCACGAGTGGGGATGTCAACTTGTCTATAATCCCCGGATGTGCGTTGGAATGGGTCTATCAGACGGAGAAGGTACCGAGCGACTTTGGTCGCGACTCATTCGTCTAATCGGTATTGAGCGGTCATCATCGGTAAGCACATCTCCATTCTCAATCTCACATATATATTTCAATTTATTCTGGCACATTTCAGCGCCAACGGCGTCTGTGGCTTATAGACCGTCAGGCAGCCTCCATCGGAGCTGAGATGCGCACAGACCTCGGTGACTGGATCAAGCGACGATTTCGTGGCATCAAGACTCAAGTCAATACCACCGAGGACATTCTTAATCACTGTGGTGTCTCGATTGAAGATTTACGGTCACTGTGGGCTGATCAGCGGCGTGCGCAACTCTCTGTGCGTGCTCGTAAGTACTGGTACATACTATTCTCGTGTTAGTTTAACTGATTAGTTTTTTATAAGACGCTCCTGCGCGTCTCAAAAAGGAACTGGATACAGTGCTTGCGCTACAATCTGATATGGATACTTCAGATCGGGCGTTGCAGGCTACCCGCACCATGCTTGAAAAGGAGGCACCTTCAGATGATACCCTGAGTGCTCTCGAAGGTCTCGAGAGGGGGCATCAACGTCTCATGGACAAGGTCGAAGCGCTATACGCTTCACTGAATATCCATGACAGGTTTCCAGAGCTTCAGGGCGTCAACCTAGATTTTGTCCACACCCTCCTGATGGCCCGCGACCTCAAGATCAACATACGCAAACGGGCAATCGGTAGTTTTCTTCGAGTGGGATAAACTCGATAGGGCAGTTGGTGGTGCTCAGCAAGCGTTAGGTGAGACTAAACCGGATCAAAGGCACATTGGACTAATCTCAACATATTAGGCACCAAGCTTCACCAGCAAACTCGTAAAGCAATAGCCAAGAGACAACCAGCCCTGATGACAGCAATTCGTAAGTTCAACTCTTATTGTGAGCGCCTAGACACCCTCTACGACCCTTCATGGGGGATACCACTCCCGATGGCACTTCCAACTAAACTAGCGGATCTACGCAACGACCAAGCTCTAATGGAGGACGTTTGGATCGCGCCGTCTGCAGGAGACATACCACGCTGGTTAGACGATTCAGATGTGAGAGATGGAATCCGCGCCCTCCTCAAGCATGATCGATGTCAAGAGGAGCGGCAACGGCTCAGTATTGAAGCTGACAACTTGTGCCGATATTTTGGAGACGAGCTCGCTGCTTTAGAGCTTGCTCTTTCCTCTGATGCGAGTAAGTGAGTCTAGTGCTTTATTCTGCCATTTTCTGATGATGTCAATAGACGAACTTTTCATATTCTCACTGCGGACCCGTCGAGACCACCTTCTTCAACTTCGATCACGCTGGGAAAATCCATTTGCCTCTGTGGCTCGCTTTTCTGATCGTGTCAAAGTAGCTACAGATCTCGCGAAGACACTCACACGAGGTGCAACCAAAGCCTCCCTTAGTTGGATACATAACCCTCCAATACTGGCAATTGATCACCAAGAAGACGATATCCCAGACTTTGAAGCAGGGCCAGCATCAAGTATCGACGCCCATCAAATCGCATTCTCTGACTTCCTCGAGGAAGATGCTATTGCCAACGAGGACATAGAAGACATTGACGAAGCGGAAAAAGCTGATGTCACCATCTGTTGGGCGGTTCCGGAGGTACATTACCATTTGCTACCTTCCTTACCATTTTGACACCCTTCGCAGGTACTTCAAATTGATGAAACACCTGTGCCCCGCAAGGATCTGCGCATCACTGTGCAAGGGCCAGGTGCAGCAACTAGGATATGGCCCTCTCGCCATGGCTTCCCACGACAAATATTTGATCCAAGGGATATCTCCTTCCTTGGTTCCTCGACTGCCCGTCTCAACGATGTATGCCTCAATGGCTGCGCAATCTTGCTGCATGATTCCCAGATGTCCATCCCTGTAGCGCAGCGCATTGCCATTCTCTCTACTCATGACCTCCCACGCATCAGATACAACGCAGCTGATGAGATGCTCTGGCGTCAAAGTTCGTGGACACGTTATTGGGAGAAGGACATTTGGATTCTGCCTATTCATCGGCCAGTGCCTGTTGGTCATTGGGTACTCTGTGTTATTCGCCGATCCTCCAAGGAGCTTCATCTTTTCGATAGTTTTGCTGAAAAGCGGCCATGGCAACATGACGTCAAGGTGAGGCTCAGCTACTTATCATGGCACAGGCGGAAACATTGACATCATCCATGTAGGCCATTATGACACTTGTGTCTCGTCTACTATCTATTGCACGTCAACGCCACCCTGCAGTATCATTCGATCTTCAAGGATGGGTAGCTCGTCCCCTTATTGTAAATTGATCTGTCATGAAATCTGAGCCCTCGCTAACTACATTTTCTAGCTCGAACCTCTGCAGACGAATGGCTATGACTGCGGAGTTTGGGTACTAGCTGCAATTATGGCAGTCTTACGAGGTTTTCATTCTACAGGCCTGCACGAGGATGATATGGAGGGCTTCCGGCAATTGCTATATCGCCTCGTTCTCGATCTCAGCGTAGTGTAGATAGACATTGTTCATAGTGTAGCTCAATTTCAACACCACCCTTGTCATGGTCCAGAATGCCCGCCCCAGAACTATTAAGCGCATGCAATTCACTTTCAGTATTGACGCTCCCCTTGGCTCTTTGTATTTGAAATCCCACCAGGCCTTCTCATGATAGGTCTTGCAAGAGGCTCTCGCAGGAGGCTCTTGCAGGCCCTCTTGGCTCCATAAATGAGGCAGGCACTAGAACATGCTGTCACAATTGACACCGACCCTGTGCTTCTTCAAGTTACGATTTCAATGTGTTGCAACATTGAGCTTCTTCGAACTTACTGTAATCGGCCTGATTCGAAAGTTTTCTTTCGCCCATGGGTTTACACATTATTCATTTGATCACTGACTAGTGTCTACAGCTGGTACTTTGATACTTCGTTTATCGTGACACCGCCTCCTGCAAAATGGCCGCGTCCAGCAGTACTACATCAAGATCATTGTGCCTCGTCGATGCTGCCACGCCTCACGGACTCGCAACATGGTACATCAAGATCATTGCACCCTCGTCGATGCCGCCACGCTCACAGACTTGCAACATGTTTCTGTCACTCGGATTGTGAGTACTGGTAGTTAGATGTTCAGATTTTGCTGACCTGTTTCTAGTTTGTGGATGCCTCTGTGTCGACAGAGGATGCCTGAACTTAGCGAAGGGCTCCCCCGACTCCCTGAAGAAGAACTTTGAAGAGCCTCGAAGGGATACCCTGTATCATGGGTGGATAAGGGCGCTTGTTGGTAAGAACAATCGCCATACATCTTGCACTAATCTTAACCATTATTTCAGCAATCACTTGGCGGGGAACTGCGTTGGGCGCACAGGTGCTGACTTCCCTGGAAATCACTCCCGAAAGAACTAGCTCGCCTCGGGTATGTTCTTGTCAATTACCCTGATGAGACCTTGATGCCGGTGAGCTGCGATCCACTTTCTGTCAGCACCAAAGGCATCCACGATCTCAACCAACGCCATCGGTGCCAACATCATCAATCACCCTCAAGACAGGCACCTTAACCATCCGAGCGGTTACGAGTGATGCTGCCCGTATGCGTCTCACCACCTCAAAAGACCCCGTTGTCATTGGAGAGGCCCCCTTAGCTTGCTCCATGCACTCCTGTGGGCGACGTGCGTTTGCTGACGGCCGCATTGACCAAAAGGGTCTTCCCCGTCTTCCCCGTCTTCATCTGCCTCCTTCTACACCTTCCTCCCGTCGTCGTGCCCAAGTCGTTGTGGAAATCACACGGCCACCACCCCGCCCAGCTTCTCGAGCGGTCCGCAAACCATCTGTCACCCGCACCAGTAACCTTATCCCTCCCATCACTTCAGTCAAGGGTGGAACATCCGGCTCTGAATATGACAACAGTGCTGACAATGACGACGATGAAGACGAGGAGTCCCAAGTTAGCGAGATTGATAGTCGCCCTGTGAAGCGCCTTAGGCGTTGATCAAGAGTCTATCCTAACATCAAATGTAAATAGCACATGTACGTAGTTCATGCTTGAATTTCTAACCCAATTCTGACATCCCATTGTCTTGGATATGAAATAAGGTTTCAATTTTATTGCTTCCTCTGCGCGGCCTTTAGTCATTCCATTCCAAGACCGCTCTGGAGCCTCTGAAGCCTCCAATAGGCCTACCAAATCACCCTCTGCACCCTCCTTGGTGGACCTCCACGATGTCTCGTGCGTTGATATTCGCTTCTATACTCCTGCCGGTTGTCCTTACTTGATTTGTCTGAATGAAATCAAGGACTTCGCACACAGTAAAATTTACCATAAGTATGAGGCCTGACTTTTTTTTTTGTTCGCTCGCCTACAGGATTCCCAGTTGCATCAGCAAGTCAGGTAAGGGATTTCATTGTTACATATCAATTTTTTCTGATTTTGCGCGAAGGCCATGTTGCTTAAGCTATCAGAATACTACTCTGACCCTCCGGATGACCGGGCGTCCTCACCTCCCACATACCTTCCTGCATCGTCGTCTGCTACTACAGGCTCTGGATACGTGCAGGAAGGATATGTCCAAGAACAGTTTGGAGGTGGTCGATACAAGGACACGCCAACAGAGCTCACTCCATCAAGACTGCGGAGCACAATCAAGCCAACAGCACGGGACGTTGGTATTGCGAGGGATGCTGCTATTCGACGTCAAGCAGCCTGCACTCCCAGTGTCATTTCTGGTAATTTTTCATCGAAACTTTTCTACCAGACGTCTGACTTTACCTTTGCTGCTAGATTCCATGCACTCTATTTCAAATAGCCGCCATGACTCTCCTCTGGTCGAGGATGTGCCTGCTCAGCACCCTGTGCGGGTGGAAGATCTATTTGCTGACACTTTGGCACCCACTGGCCAGCAGCAGCACCAGCAGCCCCAGTATGGCTCCATGGGTCCTTTTAACCTCCTCACAATGCCGTCCGAGGCCCAGTCTTTGTGGTCTGCGGAAATTCCCAGACTCTCACCTAGCCCGCTGGCTTCGTATTCTCAGTTACCGACCTCACCTCTTCTCATGCCTGCAGGTCAAAGCTCTCAGGGAGGTTCGCAAGATGGGCCCTGGAATTTTTCGTCCATAGCGCCGGTGAACTCCTTACCAACGACACATATCATCCCGCCGACTCCCATCAAGCCTGGAGAATTTTTGGCTCCGCCTGCTGCCGGTGGGCCACGTCACCGCGCAGTGACGTTCAGTCCGTCAACCAGCGGATCTCGTGTCGAGTCTGATTTTGCAATGGATGATGACAGTGCACCTGTTGCTGGTCGACGTTCAATAGAGACAAACTCTGCGCTTGAAGAAGGTTTCACTGCGTTGGATGCCGTTGTCATTGACACTGCAAAGAATACGAACATGCCCTCCCACCAGGTAATCAGCCTGTGGATGAAGAGTCGAGGTCGAGCAATCAATAACACCAACTACTGGAACCTTTATGCGGGGTACTTCAAGGACCGCATGCGCCAGGAACTTGCAAGGCTCGGTGAAGATGCTCCTCCCCAGGATGGTTCGATGACACCAAGTAAATGATCCGTTTTTTCTGCACGCTATTCACTCCATGCTGATTATTTATTTTATAGGCACTGGTATTCGCCGTCAGTGCTACGAGCACTTCAAAAACACCTACCCAGATTCTTATCAGGATATCCTCGATACCTACGAAGAACTCGACATGCTGTCAGATGCTCCTCAAACCATCGCGCAGCGCACACAAACATTTCAGAAGCTTACCAGGAGGGTAGGAAGCATCGTGAGTGATAGGTTGTTGTAATATTTTGTTGACGAGCTGAGTGCCCTACCTGCAGCTTGATGGAGCTGCTACCAGGCAAGGTTTTGAGGCTGCCCTGGTCATGTGTGGCAATATTGTCAACGAAGATGCATCACTCGGCCATGTTCACATGACGCCTGGTGCTGGTGGCGTAAGTGTCACCGACCTCGAAATTCTTCGTTTCTCACAATTTTTAATACTCTCTGTAGTTCTTCGACAGGCGCTGCCGAGCCAGTGACCATGTCATCATCGGGCACATGAAAGCCCATGTTTACAATACTATGTCACTTGCTGCCGTGGAACAGACCTTCAAGACCACTGAAGGGGACGAGGAGCAGGCACCGATAGAGGTCTTGGATGTGAGCTCGTCTGATGTAGGCGAAGAGAAGGATGCGTTAAAGTCGCTCAAGGCTGGGCTAGTCAAACAAGTTGGTTCGTAGCACATCACATCTCACAGTGAGATACTGACAATTTTCCCCAGCGGACCTCGGTGGCAAGTTTTCGGATAGACCCTTCCCATGGATATTGATGCCTAGCTCACTCGCTAATGATCACCTACGTATTGAGGGGTACCCCGCGCACTTAAGTTTGATGCCAGGAGAGTCTCACAACAGTAATTCACGGAGTAAAGTGTGTTGCAGGGCTCACGCAACGCGAGGTCAATGTACTCGCACTCGCATTGAAGGCAAAGACAATGCGCGTTGTCAAAGTAACAAAAGCCATTGGAGGTACGTGCTACAGCCTTTTGAAATCACTTTAACTCATGATGCCTCGACAGTTGCTGTGATAGCCTCCAAGGAGCCCGTCATCATTGGCGAGGCACCTCCTGCAGACTCTCCCTTTCCGAACGCGAGGCGCATGTTCGTTAACGGGACTTTTGATTATAAAGGCCCTGCACGCCTTCAACCTAGCTCTGCCGCAACCAGAAGAAGAAGTCGAAGGTCCCCTCATCTCGTACACAGACTGATGGCGACACAGATATCGCAGCTATGGACTCTACGACTGCCATGCACCGCAAAACCAAAATGCGTCCTGAAGTACTTATACCTCCTCCATCACGTCCATTCAAGCTTGCGAAGCGCCCCCCTGCCAAACCGGTTGTGACAGAGGTTGACAAACCAGATGTGATAGAAGTCCGGTCCAGTCCAGATGGTGTTGACGAGCTTGATGATGATGATGAGGAGGAGGAGGAGCCTCTCAATGGTTCTGATCGCGAGATACCCAGTGAGGATGACGAGGACTATGATGATTTACGCTCGCGGAAGCGGAAGTTGAAGGCTGGAGGTGGTGCGCAAGCTACGAAGAAACGTGTACGATCGATCGAGGAGTCAGAAGGGAAGATGGTCATCGGGAAGAAGCCAAGTGCGAAGGCTGCTGGCAAAGCTCGCGCCAAAGGAGGGCACTCGTCTCCTGTCATGGTGGAATCCTCAGGGGACGAACAACAATCACGTCCTGCTATAGGTGAGTCTTCTATGATTATCGCAGTTCGGCTGTGATCCTGACTTATGACTATACAGACAATGCAGCAAAGCGCATTCGCGATGGACCTCCTGATGTTCAAAAAGGTATTTGCTACTCATACATGTTAAAACATACTAACACGAGCCCAGTGCCACGTCCACGTCCCGTGCCTAAGGGAAGGCAACCTGTTCTGACCAAGGCCATGCGTCTCCTGCAAGAAGACGAAGACTTGCGGAACAACGATGGAGCCATACACCCCGAGACCTCTGCGGATCATTCATCAGAAACACCTACTCTTCCGGCAGTTCCATCTCCCGCACACGACTCAGATCACCCTGCAGAGCCTGCACCAGATGATGGGCAGTCTGTCCTTGTCCCAGACGCCCCTCTCCCACTACCTCAAAATCTGCTGCACTCGTCATCGGAGGACACGCGTCTCAGCCCCTCACTTTCTGGCCACAATGTACCAGACTCTCACCATGCTGACCCACGCGGGGCAGACAACACACACTTGCGCGAGCCTCACGACAATTGGCGTCCTCACAATCGCGGTCAATCATGGGAGGCTCGTAACGCAAACGACATCCATGACCTCCCACTCAATGATGGCCGTGACCTGCACCCTCGCCGAGACAACTCTCCTGCACTACTTGATGACCGTCGCCACCCCAACGATGATCCACGCAGTGCGTACATGTACCACGAGGACTTAGACCGACATGCGTATACCAGACGACCACAACCAGGAGGAGACTACCCTTATCACAGGGAGTATCCGTATTACGGCGACCGGAGCACAGGCTATCGTGATGCCACCGGGTATGGGCGATCATACTATCGTGATGCGCGGTACCCAGACCACGACGCACGGTACCCAGATCGTGATGCGCGGTACCCAGACCGTGAACTTCTTGATGACCGCTTGCGTGGACCTCCCCCACTGGATATTCGTGGAGAATACATGCATCCCACAAATCGCGAGGGTCATGCTGGCTACGAGCGTGCATATCAGCGCCAGCCTCCTCGAGGAGATGGACGCCACAGTACCCGGAGTCCCATTGCCAATATGTCACTCACCTTACCTGGTCAGGTGACAGAGCAAGAACAACGTGAAGGAGCCGCCATTCGAAGGTAATTGTGAGGTGCCTATTGTCTTGCTGCGAAAATCATGCTGTTCCCGCTGTCTTCCCCTCGTACCATACCATGTTCCATCTCTCGCAATGTATGTTTTGTGCCGCTGAAAATAAACATGTTGTTTGTTGACTTATTACATGAGTGATCTCCTTGGGTGAAATGAGTCAAATATAAGTGCTTAATTGTTGGGCGCATCGTGCAGGGAATAGTATTATGACATACGAATATAGTAAAAAAACATACACACGAGTATCTACTATCAAGGAGCGCTTAGAGGTGCAGAGGAGGGTGGACGAGGGTGAGGAGGCTATGTAGAGGTCTCGCAGAAGCCTCTACTAGGGGAGGGCCAAGAGGAGGAACGGGAGCACTGAGACTGACAGAGGCTATGTAGAGGTCTCGCAGAAGCCTCTACTAGGGGAGGGCCAAGAGGGGGAGCGGGAGCACCGAGACTGACAACAGAGGTTACACGAGGGGAGAGGTACTCACAATACTCAGAGAGGTCTCATGACCTCGCGAGAGGGGGGGTCTCACAGACCAGTTGCGCTCTACAAGGAAACCGGGTCTCTTAGACCCTGGGAACGGGAGGAAAGTGGTGCCAAGGGTTGCAGCGATGTGAATATGTTCAGCAGTGAGAACACTTCAGGAAAGAGAAATGATCATGGATGAACACTGAAAAACGGCGCGTGCAAGTGTTAACTCACAAAAACCGCATGTATAATAGAATATGTTATGTTTCACCAGGACGACATACAGACGGTTGGGTTTATCCGCCAGTTCTGTATACCGCGTATGAGCGTGAGAATCATGAGTCCTACGGAGAACATCTGTCAGCGCATATTTGTATATGTGCTCCTGGTTACCCACCCAGCTGGAACACGGAAAGGAGAAGAAATGGTATGAAGAGTCGGAATGGGGTCGAACTCTGGTAGCACCCTGCGATGCCCGGGATCGCGCTAGTCGCAACTGTGAAAGCGGACAGAATTTTTCAGTAGTCGTGGAACGCCAGAGGGAAGGTGAGAGTGATTACATGCTGCGGGGGACGGTAACGGTGAAGGCAATGCTGAAGGATGTCACGATAAAAGCCTGGCTGATGCATCTAACTACTGCTTTGGTGTGGTGAGTGGATTGGGAACTCACGAACGCGGTGGACAGCATGGCTGCGAGCAAGTTTTATTCTTGTTCCAGAGCACATATGTTCTGAGGACGAAAAAACCTGGATGAATCAGATCAGAAACACATTTTTTACGGGGAACAAGATGTACATTCGGAGAAAATGATCGATGCTGCACAAGACCTGTGACAGGAAAGGGTAGCCTCAGCAAGGACGTATATACACGAATGCGCCTTGCACGTACCCGAGTCAATATTGCCCAACACCCCAGCATTTCTGGCGAAGTCATACAGTAAGTCGTTCGTTCTCATTAAGTCTCCACGGCATCACATACACCGGGGTTCTCATAGTACGAGGTAACATTCACTGAAGAATAAGTGTTAATTCATCTCGAGGCGATGTGTGCTGGAGCGGAACGCACGATATAGAGTCGCGGTGAGAAGGATAGGAGGTAGTATCGTGTAACAATGTACAGGCATTTCACCTTGCTCCAGTGCGATCGAAGCAAAAATGACCACTTTGCACAGCATATCAAAACCGAGGTGTATCACGGAACCAATGTATTACCTCTTCATGAAGTGAACATGCATAATCATAGATCTGGATAAGCGAGTTTAACAGCATCGTAAATAGATCAGGATAAGCCTACCCAGATTGTAGCATCGACGCTGAATTGTGTTAGGGCAAAGAATAGAGGGTTCAGACAGAACGCACTGCAAATGTACTGATGGAACATGAATGATCAAGTATTATTCGCCCTCATGTCGACAAGGAGACACACCGTAGAGAACTGCAAGCTCCTCGCTGCTGCGATATCATCAGATGAACTCCATCTAGAGGTTGTACACTGGAAGATCAAGCGAGTGATGAAAATGCTGAGGTATGGACAACAACGGGGCAAGGCGTTAAGTTGGCGTTAAGTATACTACATACGGTTATGTAACGATTGGCAGGTGGCTCGATGCCGCTGTGCCACATCACCAATAGATACCAAAAAGTGAAGAAGGTGCGCAAGATATATAGGAGAGCATCAAGATAGATCAAGATGGGTAAGATAGACGCGGACAGAGGTCAAAAAAATGCACGGATCATGCGACTTCTGATTTCTTATGAATGAGCTGTGAGCCCATCAAGGTGGGGGTGGTGTGA
>NW_024540756.1:0-19930 GCF_016647625.1 Suillus subalutaceus
ATAGAAGATAGATAGCACGGGATCCTATGTCAAAAGCTCTATCTAATGCTGACCAGAACATGTTCTTTTGTGTTTGGCGAGAGTATCTTTGCGCGAGAATACAGCTCCGCACCCGCACGCGTGTACAATCCCCATGTGAACTTCCTCAACGTGCCTCGAAAGGCTCTCCTTGTTGAACGTTAAACCCCCTATTACAAGAGTTCCATAGGCACCAAACGCGAGTCATGTCTGACCCCTCAATTCCATGAGCCTCACGCAGGTGAGCGGAGAGATTGTGGCCGCGAATCAAGGCATTGCATTGCAATCCATGTCAACAATCCCACATACACTGAAACATCTCACATAGCAAATGTTGGCCCTGCAAGTGTCGATTTAGTCGCAATGATGTCATGCAAGGAGATTAACAACTCACAGGTCCTGAGTCAATACTCCGTTGCCCTGGTAGTGGTGAAATTGCCCTGACATGATATTAACGGAGCGACGATTGTGATGGTTACACTTGCAGACTGGAGTATCTGAGGGAGCAGTGAATAACTGCGAAGCCTGTCTCCTGTGTTTGTTGAGAGTATCTGGGCGCGAGAATGCACTTCCGCACCCGCACACGTACACAATCCCCATGTGAACTTCCTCAACGTGCCTCGAAAGACTCTCCTTTTCGAACTCCCTATTACAAGAGTTCCATAGGCACCAAAACGAGTTTTGTCTGACCCCTCAATTCCATGAGCCTCACGCAGGTGAGCGGAGAGATTGTGGCCACGAATCAAGGCGTTGCAATGCAATCCATTTCCACAATGCCACATACACTGAAACATGTCACCGAGCAAATGTTGGCCCTGCAAGTGTCGATTTAGTCGCAATGATGCCATGTAAGAAACTTAACTCACAGGTCCTGATGCAGAGGGGACAGATACTCCGTTGCCCTGGTAGTGGTGAAATTGCCCTGACATGATATTAACGGAGCGACGATTGTGATGGTTACACTTGCAGACTAGACTCTAGAGTATCTGAGGGAGCAGTGAATAACTGCGAAGCCTGCCGTAGTATACAAATGTTCTACCTGCCAGGAGGACCTCAATGGCACTTCATGCATACGGGCGCTCGATTGTAAGCGGAAAGCGGTATCAAGTTCCGAGTTTTATACCTCCGCTAAGCGCTGGACTGAGAGACACTAGTCACTGCTCATTAACATTTACAACCACCTCGCATCACTGACACATCGTTCCAGCTGATCAGCCTTTTTCTGCATCCTATTCTAAATGACTTCTCTACCGCATTCTCCACCTCAAAAAGTTACTCGCAACGAACCAGAAAATGATAATCCGTCTTCGCCACCTCCGTCACCTAAACGATCTTTTGCTTTCACCGACGAGGCAGATCATACTCCAAGTTCTCTTGGTTATTTTAAACGTCGCCACGTCTACAGTGATGGCGAAGCCACTAAACGAGCACCGCTTGGTAAGTTTAGCACCTCCCACAGCCTTATTGCTATTTCGCTGGAACATACTGTGAATGCAGATCCCTTGTCATCTTCAGAGATTGATAACAGGCCATACAAAGATCCAAGATGGTCAGAAACATCATTACACTCCCTTGCCACTGCCCCTGAACTGCGATCGTGTGATGCAAACCCTAGCATCCCAAAAAACGAAATTGAGGATGAAGCCATATATTCACGGCTGCCTGCTGTTCAGAGTGGTGATGCTGATAGTACTGTTGGAAGTAGTCGCAGAGAACGCCCCCCACTCACACGTGGTGCAAGGTATAGCTCCGATGTACAGGAATCGGTTTGTGCCTCAGCGGCCGAATTGGCATTAGGGTGGCCATCACCGTCAAGGAGCCAGTCTGACCTCACCTCATCAGAGCGTAGGGTCGTCTCGCGAGCGGAATGTAGACAAGGTGACACAACCCATCAGATCATCTGCTCCTTCCATGCCATACGACCGGAGTCCTCGTCGGGATCTGTGGAAGGCCGAATCCCCATCCGACGAACCTGTGCGGACGGTTTACGGCCTCATGGACAACCGTGATTCAATATTTGATACTCCTGTGCCACCTGGACTTACAAGACGCAGGGGATCCGTGCCCGATATAACTGGAGTCCGCTCTCGGTCACCGACGTCAGGCAGTCTAGCACTGTGTGCCAATAAACCCTCCAAATACGAGCGACCCACAGGTGCCGAACAAAGCAGAGTAGTGTCGATGACACGGCGAAGATCCAAGTCGTTGCCTCCTGCACAATTACAGCCGTCTTCATCAAGTGATACAGGTAATAGTACCGAAAGACACCATTTCCATCTTGATTCCATTGGTACATGGCATGGTACCTACCTCCCGGGAGATCCGCTTACTTGTGGCGTATTGGAGGAATACCCGTCTGATCTACCAATCACTGGTGGTGAATTCTATCGTCTTTTACGACAAGCTCATTACAATAACATGCTTCAAATATTTTTTCTCCTCTCAACCCCCTCCGAAACCCACGGCCCAGCTCCTCCCTAACTACCAATGCAACTTATCGGTACTTCTTTCCATCTATTCAAGATATACCTGACAATCCGATCAAAATTTTAAACGAGGACCAGAGCCGCGGGTCAGAACGTGAGGGCATTTTTGCGTACGCACGTTACCACGCAGTTCTCATGTACACTTGTTTTCTTTGTCGCACAGTATCTGCGAACGCCGCCAGCCGCGAGCAGTAGCATGGAGTGTACGCACTGCCAGGAATGCCAATCGCGATACATTATGTAAACGGCTGTGGTCAGGATTATCGACGCATGCGCCGTGCTTGCCAGGAAGTTGAGGACCACCTTCCAACGTGCACAAGCCGTTAAGCTCGCCCCGCCTGCAAAATTGATGAAGACGAAAAAAGTCTTTGCAATGGAGGTGACAGCTGCCACTTCCCCCGAGCCCATCCCCGGGCAGCCCTCGCTGCGAGACTGGATGACTTTGGTAATGACGACGGTGACTACCCGGAGATACCGGATGAGGTTCTGCTTTCGGGCGAAGAAGATGCGAAGCTTGGGACTGGGGAATTCACCCGCTGAAGCTTGATTAGTACTATGCATTGCATCAAGTACGAATGTTTTGTATCATTACTTCACACGAATTTTCTATTTGTATATCATTCTACCATTTCAAACTCACACGCTTGGACAATAGCCCTATCCATTCCTCACACCAGGTGAAACCCACCATTTTTCTACCCCAGGCTATCATGATATTCGCGTCCAAGCTTTCAGTCGTGTTCAGTCTTGTAAGAAGCACTATGGAAAGCACGTACCTGATGACTAAGGGTCATTTCAACGTCTTGGTTATTCGAAGCTTGCTTCACTCTCAATCTTTCAAATTGACTTGCTTCGAACTTTTCGTTCCCTCCTTCTCGTTGTTGTTCTACGACTTCATGCCCTGTACATGGACCAGGGGTCTCAAGGGTAAGAGCTACGCACGGAGACCAACTTGAAGGGCCTGGCCCTTTTCTCAGCTTAGTCAGCACGTAGACTAGATTTCACCATGTTCGTAGAGGCTAACATCCATCATTATCTGCCTTGCTCTGAGCTTAGGTTGCTGTCCCCTGCTCCACCTGTACCGCCAGTCACTCCTTTGTCCATACGCTCCTTAACTATACCCCCCAAAAAAACAATTTTCAGCCACCCAAATTTCGAAACCACCATACTCTCCCTCAATGCTAGTGTTCTTGATCTTCCTCCTCGTTTCTACAATCCTTCCTTTGACCGTTGGCGCCACCCATGGCCATAACCAACGTGGGCGCCATCAAGAACTAGCCCAACGGGCGCAAGGCGACGTGGGCAATCCACAAACGCACTTTCAACAACTCGCGCTTCACCTTTTATGACGTTGGCTTGTGAGTGAACTTGAACCAAAGAATCACTCGTCGAGCTATGTAGCTGACTTGGATCCAAGGGGTGCTTGTGGGCAAGGACAGCTCTCCTGACGATTTCGTATGTCCCAACCATGATCATTTTTTGATATAGCGTTTCCGATACTCATAAGTTGATGACAAGATTGTCGCCCTGAACGTTGCTCAATATGGTGCAGGTTACCCGGGTCCACAGTGCTTCAAGTCCATTACCATTTTGTATGGGGGGCAAAACTGCCCAAGCCACCATCATGGACAAAGTGAGTCCGACGACACTCTATTTTCTCTTTTATTGACGCGTTCTTCTCCAGTGTATGGGGTGCCCATATGGCGGGCTTGACTTCTCTACGAGTCTTTTCAATTACTTCGCTCCTGAAGATGATGGCGTCCTGTATGGATCGTGGTGGTTCAACATTCAGTGACGGCGTCAGCGAGCCTACACCAATGGACGCCCACGCCGGTTCCTCGGGCTGATTGGTCCTCGCCTACTTATGCATACTACCACCACTACATCGCTGAAACAAACACTACTACCTCCATCCTATCTACATCTTAAACCAGCACTACATCTACAAGATTCCTACTGTAAGCTCACACGAGCAGGGCCCAGTAATTTATCTCATTTTAACATCATGATATCCTCTTACACCCTTAACTTTGACGGAACTCCATCGCCCAAGACAATGGGTTCCACCACTGACGAGGAGAACCCTTGCATCAAAGTTCTTGTCGTTAGCGCTGGATTCGAGAGGTCACGACTCATTTGAAGGTACTGTAGAAATGATGACTCAGATGATTGGGGTGCCGTGACCTCCGACGCACGGAGAGTCGGAGAGTCGGAGTCATGTCGTGGTCTCCGACTTTTTGCTGACTCCGCTTGCAAAATTTTGTCCATGGTGCAGCTCAAATCCTCAGGACTCTCCACTACAAACTCCATCGACATCCGACTGATGCACCGGGCTCTGCACATTTGTGAAATCCTTCAGGAGATATTCGTGCATGTGAATGTAGTCCGGGGCCCGGTGTCTTATCGCCAGAAGGCATTCGCGCGGAAATCTCTTGCAGCACTTGCAACGACATGCAAAACATTCTACGAGCCTGCAATGAACGAACTTTGGGCTGTCATGTATGGGTTGACGCCATTGCTTGGCTGTGTAACGAGGCTATATCCAATAATATATCGTAGCGGCCTAGATGTCAGTGTGCTCTGTTCGTTTCCTTTCGCTCATCAGCTCACCGAGCACCTAAACACAGTACTCCTTGTTTGATCCCCCAAGCTTTCGAGGCATCAAACCATTATCGGAGAATGAAGGTCGTCAGTTCATACGTCACGCAGCCCGTGTGCGTTGCATGTATGTAATAAATGATGGCTGCTATCACCTTCTCTCAGTCCTCAAGTGCACAGTGACGTGCATATTTCCGAGACTGTTGTCATTAACGAATCAATGTCTGGCTAGTCACTCGGATATCTTCCTTTCCCCCACACTGCGACGTTGTGTCCTATGGGTCACTTATCCGGATTTGAAAGTTATCGTGACCCATTGTGCTGCTTTGGAGCACTTATCCTTTGACACCCCCTGATGAGAAAATAGTAAAGCTGTCCGGCTGCGTCCGTTTGTGCAAGCGGCTTATAACTCTATCTTGTACACCACTCGACTTGGCTGCATGGAAACATCTCTCCAACCTCCCTACCCTTACCAAATTACAATTGATAGGAGGACGGTAGACCCTTCCTCTTTGGACTTCGAAAATAATGTCAATTTTGGACCTTTCCTCAATCTCACAGCTCTTTCTTTCACCGTCAACACGACTGCATACATCATGACACTCATGCAACACTCAGACTTCCCCTCGCTGAAACAGTTCGAGATAAGCCTCAATAGCTTGCCTTGGGCAGAGGCTGAACTGCTCGTTCGTGTGCTATCCCGGTGTAACGCATGTCAACCCTTGAACAAATTAAGATGGACGGCTCCGCTTCAGATGTCCAGGATCCCCCTCCCCCTCGCAGCTCTATCACACACTTTTGTTGTTTTACACAACTCCGAGTCCTCCGACTCACTTTTCCTCATTGCTGCATCCACCTTGACAACGACCTTCTTTTGGAAAGCATGTCAAGTTGGCCACATCTCCGCTCTCTGGACTTGAAAGATCCTATCAGGCTCAAGGTACCATTACATTCCGCGGATTATTCGCAGCGCTCCGTCAATGCCCCCACTTGCACGAGCTCAGTTTAGTGATAGACGCTGTGAATATCGATATCGACCCTACAACGGAGTCGTTTCGACATACGTCCCTACAAGCATTGAATGTGCAGTCCGCTCAAGTAATGGATGTTTGAAGCTGTCACTCATATCATCTTCTCTATGCTCCCTTGTGTCGACACGATCTATCGCAAACTCATGTCGATGGACGGTGGCCCTCCGTACGCGTGGGACGATGTCCAACGTCGTCTGCAGTCCCTTCATGGAGCTGCAGAGACCTGAGCTCAGATATAAACATGTCCATGATATTTGGAGTATGGGAGGTGGGGGTGGGCAAGGGAGATCTGTAGTGAATGACCTTACCTGCTTTACAAAGTGTACAGTCTTTACGACTACCCGCGCTCAATTGGTGTCTCACCAGCGCTCGAATGTCTGCTCGTACATACCATGTGTCTCATTGCATTAATGTTGTCGTTTTCTACAGCTACTTAGTGTAGTCTAAGCACCGACCACGGAATATCAGACACGAAGTACTGTAATAGTAAGTGCAAGCGCACAGTGGAGCTCACGCGCATTGCTTCCGCGCGGGGATTCCGTCTTGGTAGGCAAACCCCTATCAATTCCCTGTGAACCTCACCGGTTTCTACCCCAGGCCATGATGATGATGATGGCCCTGTGTTCACGTCCAAATATTACAGTCGGGTTCAGTATGTACTCATGGTTTGTACTAGTAAAAGGCGCTATGTAAGGTACGTACGCGATGACCAAAGTCATATTGGCTTCTTTGATTATTCGCTTGGTTGACTTTTCCTTTTTGACTTGCTTCGAACCCCTCCCTGTTTTTTTTTTTGCTTGTCGCTATATCACTTCTACGACTTCATACCCTGTACCGCCAGTCACTCCTTTGTTCATACGGTCCTTAGCTATACCCCCAAAAACGACAATTTCAGCCACCCGAACCTCATCTGACTTTCAGTCTATAATTCCCAATGCTAGTGTTGTCGATCTTCCTGCTAGTTTCTGCGATCCTTCCTTTCACCATTGGCGATACCCATGGCCGTGACAAACGCGGACACCATCAAGAACTAGCCCAGCGGGCGCGAGGCGACGTGGGCATCCACAAACGTGCTTTCAACAACGCACGCTTCACCTTTTATGACGTTGGCTTGTGAGTGAACTTGAACTGCAGAATCACTCGTTGAACTATGCAGCTGATTTGTATCCAAGGGGTGCTTGTGGGCAGTACAGCTCTCCTGGCGATTTCGTATGTCCCAGCTATAATAATTACTTGCCATAGCGTTTCTGATACTCATTTGATGACAAGATTGTCGCCCTGAACGTCGCCCAATATGGCGGAGGTTTCCCGGGTCCGCAGTGTTTCAAGTCCATTACCATCTCATTCGGGGGCAAAACTGCCCAGGCCACCATCATGGACGAAGTGAGCCCGACCACGCGTTATTATCTCTCTTATTGACGCGCTTTTCTCTAGTGTATGGGGTGCCCATACGGCGGGCTTGACTTCTCTATTGGTCTTTTCAGTCACTTCGCTTCTGAAGCTGCAGGCGTCCTTTACGGATCGTGGTGGTTCGATGATGGCGCTAGCGAGCCTGCACCATCCACGAGCTCCGCATGGACGCCCACATCAAACCCCTGATTGGTCCACACCTACGCCTACACACCAGTACCACCCCGCCGATACGCCCTCCACCACGCCTACAGCCCAAATTAGCATCCCTTCTGAAACTGCAACTAGCACCCCTTCTACAACCGCAACCAGCACTGCTTCTGAGACACCCACTAGCACCCCTTCTACAACCAACGCCACTGCTACTGTTACGTACCCTTCAAACTCGACGGTGTCGACCTATAACACGGATATACCACTTTCTACTGGCGCACCCATCCCCGTACCTATCCCCGACGCTTCGCATCTGGAAAACCTTCAGAATATCGGCGAAGCCCTCATCAACCTTGGTACTATGTTAATCTCATGCCAGCGGGGCAATTAGGCTACTTTTGGCAAAGGCCCTTCTCTCTCGTCAGTGTTATGTATTGGGCGGGAGGTCCGCCGATCTTAGCCTCGTCGGGTACGTAGCGTCTGTTCTTAATACGTGACTGAGGCTGCCGTGGATGATTCTGAATTCGTAGGTGATGAGGTGATGACATACATTCATGTGAAACCGCTCAGTTCATTTGTCCACAAACTCAATTTTGCATTCGTACAACAATAATATACATGATCATGATCTTCGTTCTTCATTCTTTTCTTTTCCGCCATCAGAAAAAGTTGTACTCCTTCCCAAGTGGTAATCTGCTCGCAGGCTCGATATCAGCTAACACGCCATCCGCCCTCACCTCATAGTTTTCTGGATCAACAGACATCTTCGGCAGCGCATCGTTCCACTTCATATCTCTCTTGGTCACATTCCTACAATTAATAACAGCCTCTGCTTTCTTGGCAAGTCCGTAAGAAGCGATAGTACCAGTCTGGATCGAGATTCGGGAAACGAATGCGACCGAGTTGAGCGCGGCTGCAGGGGGGAAGGAACCCCACATTGGTCTACCATAGGTCGGTTGTACAGTCGGAATTGAAGCGTTTGCGTCCCCCATCTAGCAAAGACATCAGCACTATTATCTAAAAGGCTCCTCTGTGAATTCTACCTGAGCCCAAGCAATCACTCCTGATTTTAATACCATTTCAGGTTTGGCGCCAAAGTTTTCGGGCTTCCAAAGAACAAGATCGGCAAGCTTTCCTACCTCTACTGAGCCGACGAGGTGGACTGATACCGTGTGTTGATCGCGCTAAAGAACATAGTGTACGACCACTCCAGACGATAAAAAAACTAACGGTGTTGATCGTTATACTTTGCTATATATCTCTTGACACGTCCATTATCATTCTCGCTTGTATCATTCAGCTCAGTTAGTGGACCTCTGAAGTCCTTGAGCTTGCTCGCAGTACGCCATGTCCTGGTGGTAACTTCTCCGACGCGTCCCATAGCCTGAGAATCAGAGCTGATCATGGATATCGCACCGGTATCGTGCAGAACATCTTCTGCTGCTACCGTCTCTGCTCGGATGCGAGACTCTGCGAATGCCACATCCTCGGGAATCGATTTGTCAAGGTGGTGACAAACCATCAGCATCTATTATGTATTTCAAAAGGCAGAGATAATCATCATGCGTAAATGACTCACGTCAAGGTGTTCGTCTAGAGTGTTCCTGGCGTAAGGTCGTGTAGGGTTGGTAGATGAGGGAAGAACATTTTCCAAACCGCAAACGACGATGATATCTGGGGCGTGACCACCACCTAATTTTCACGATGAGACTACATAATAGGGAGTTAAAAAAACAAAAGCATACCAGCTCCTTCCGTGTGATACGTATGTATAGTGCGACCGCCAAATGCCTTGATCGTACCTGCGTTCCATCAGCATCCGAAAGACCAATGAATGGAACACCTCTTACTCTCCACAAATCCGCTCTCGTTGAGAGTATCCGTATGGATGTTGACCTGAACATCAAACTCATCACCAACATCCAAGGCGTTCGAGATCACAGCTGGAGTAGAACCCCAGTCCTCGTGTAATTTCAAGCCGCCTGCACCTGCGCGAACAATATCCTCCAATGCATGCCTTCCCGTGTCATTCCCCTTCCCTGTAAACAAGAAGTTCATCGGGAGCCCATCTGTTGCCGCAAGCATCGTCTTCAAGTGGAATGGGCTCGGTGTGCACGTCGTAGCATTCGTTCCAGCGCTCGGACCCGTCCCGCCCCCGATCATCGTCGTCGTACCCGCGGCGAGCGCTTCGGTGACTTGTTGAGGACAAATATAATGTACATGTGCATCGATAGTGCCCGCAGTCACGATAAGCTTCTCGCCGGCAATGACCTCCGTTGAGGAGCTGACGTGCATGTTAGCGGTAACATTGGTCATGACGTCGGGGTTTCCGGCTTTGCCTATGCCGACGATCCTGCCTTCCTTTACTCCGATGTCTGCCTGCAAGAGTGTGCAGCAGGTGAGAGTTGGTGGAGAGTATTAATTACCTTGTATATCCCGGTCCAGTCAATGATAACTGCATTGGTGATGACGAGGTCTAGGCAGGGGGGCTCGAGGTAATGGCGACTGGTATTCTGGCCCATGCCCTCTCGGATAGACTTGCCTGCAACTAGTGATGAAAATTAGGGGAGGCGCCAGAAATCATCACCGACCTCCGCCGAATTTGACTTCATCGCCATAACAGGCCTGTGCTAGATATGAGTCCGCACAAAAAACATGATCATACTAATATAACCAACCGCATCGCTCTCGATTTCAACCCATAAACTAGTATCACCAAGCCTAACACGGTCACCGACCGTGGGTCCATACATAGAGATATACTCCTCGCGGCCAATAGTGGTGTCCTCGTGTAGCTCAAACGCAGCAGGATCTGGACAATGTCTGAAAGTATTTAGTAGTAACCCCTGGTCAATATAGGCGCCCCTCTTCAGATCATCCTTCATGCGAGTAACAATCAAGTTGCCACCAGTTATGGCTTTCTTGCCCCCGATACAACATAGTGTGACGGTCTTGGAGTCGCCAGGCTCGAAGCGAACAGCAGTGCCAGCGGGGATATCAAGACGCATCCCGTTAGCTTTAATGCGATCGAATTCTAACGCGCCATTGGTTTCGGTGAAATGGTAATGAGACCCAACCTTTCGAGGCAATGAGAGATTGCATGATAGATCAGGGGAAGCCACGAACCTGGATAGGACGATCGCCGTGGTTGGTCACCTTCAACTTAATGCGTTCGCGTCCTCTATTAATAGTAACTCTCTCTTTTTTGGCGATGACAGCTCCTGGAAGACTTTCGCGGGAGACAATTGTAGTCTCCGCAGCTGGGAATTTATCCTGTAAAGGTATAGGGAGGAATGATCCATAGAGCGCTTCATCTAGGTTGCCGTGATGCGTGCAGATGGGATCATGCACAGTTACTAGGAATACACTTGAAGTGGACATCAGTTGAGGTGATAACGCACGGGGATACAACTCACCCGTCTGGGAATGTTCCTTCTACCTGTATCTCGTGTAGCCGGGCTGGAACGCTCGGTAAGACATGGGTTCTCCCCAATAAGGTTTTCCCAAGCTGCATTAACTCAGCCACAGAATGCTGTCCATCACGTATACGTTCCTGGAGTTGAGAAGCGATCAGAGCAATGGCTTCATTAATATTGAGCTGTAGGCCTCTAGCGAGGCGCTTTTGGGCTAGAAAACCGGCCTGAAGAAGAGAAATTGATAAGGATATGACACTCCATTCCATGAATCATTAATCAAGACTGGGGAGTACCTGGTGCAAGAGTAACTTCTCATGTTCTCTCGGCAAGATATGCATACCCCACAAGTTAGAAATACAGCTTCTCTGTACGAAAGCTGTACGAAACGTTTGCTCGATGAGGCCTAGGTGCCAGCGAGTTCAAGAGCTAGCGTTAACTTCCGGCGATCAGAGTCGGATTCGGCTGTTAGACTAATAGAAGGGCTTCTAAAAAATTAATTCGAATTCATTATAACGAATTCTGTAATTTCTAGTTTTCTTTCTCGCGTATCAACGTCACTTTCAAAGTTAACGTTCAAACTTGACTGAGTCGAGCGAATGGTCGACTGCTGGTGGCCAGACGGACGATATCTCTTCGGGTCATCGATGCCTTAACAATGGGCCTGCGCCACTCATGACCAGCCTCTCGACCAATCTGACGAAGATAGCCGCATCCGCCACATCCTTGTCTTGACGAGGCCTTGCGATAGTCTGGACGCAACATCACCATCTTGGGACTTATAAGACCTTTGTTCTGGATTTTGGCCATGACTCGGATGAAATATGTCAAAGGTGGTGTTCTAGATTTCGACTCGTTCGAGCGCCCTAGCATTGCGCAATGGATACTTGGAGAATGCTGAATTGGCAGGAGCAGCAGGGTCCGTTCATTATTGTCTCATACAAGAATCTTGACTTTAGGCTAATGGAGCCAACAAATTCTCGAAATGGAGGGGAAGACCTTTATTTGCGGTATTATTTAATTTTCAGTTAAGTCCATATGTAGAAATTGATCTTGATCTGGCTCCGTCATCATTCCGATCATATCTGAACCTAGTCATCGCTATATTCTTGCTCGGCACTGCTTTTGTTTGGACCACAATCCACAGATCTTATATGAATCCCTTTGTCCTGTGCCACCAGGTCCCACATCCTTCATTTCCCTACTTATGTCTACTCTTAAAGTCATCACGCCTTCCTTCACAGCCAACACTCGCACTTCGTCCTTCTCTCAACCTTATCCATCCCAGTCTTCACGCATGTCTCTTCGTCGCACTGCTTCTTTTCTCTCCTTGTCGGACTATGACGGTGACGAGGATACCTCGTTACAGTCTGGCCCCTTTTCATCTTCGATTTACGCAAAGACCCAACCCCCTGTCGTTCCCTACAATCGTACCCTGTACCACTACAAGGAGCAGCGTGAACGGCGTAAAGCTGCCCTCAGCCGCAACCGTCCCGAGTTCACCATTGCTCCACCCTCCACCAAGCAGCCCGCTAAACAAACTCTTCAATTACCAAAGCCTCGCTCGCCACACAAACAAATAGTAGGGCTGCGGACCTCTTCCCCTTTATCACCGACCCCGAAACTCCTTCCGCCCCGCGCTTCTTTCCCTCGTTCGAAGCCCGAACCGGACTTGTACCGCATCGCAATCAGAACCCGTATGCGGTGCTCCCCTGAAGGCGCGAAGATTCTTCGCATGGGTCCTCGCATGGCTGTGTCTATTTTGGCCGCCACTCGTGACCTCGAGATGCTTGTGTCAACACAGGACAGTGAGTAGTCTAGGCGCCTGATGCTACATTATCTAACGTCTCCTTAGTGAACTACAGCGATGACTGGGAAATGCTTGACTGCAGTGCGTGATGCAACCCTGATGCCAACATGCGAGATTCGCATCACGCTCTCACAAATGATCTGACGATCTGGGATGACCTGAAACGATTCAGATCTGTACGAGAGCAATCACATGAATTTGTTGAATTTTTACGAGGGGTCTTCATTCATTGGCATTTATATTCGTTCACTTCGTCTGTCTAATATGCCGGAAGATCATTGGACGTTTCGGATTGACTGTTGTACCAATACTTAGTTATTTTCACGTGTTCTCTTCGACCAACCATACCCCACACGATCATGTAGTTGTATTGCATCATTCATTCATTATTTACTTCTTATGATCATACACACTCCTTTGCACGAATTTTCGTTTCCAGAAACAGAGATATCAATACATCACTTTTGGGGCTGTGTTTCCCGTTCCACGATCGCGTTCCGGTGTGTTTTGACTCGATCATACATCACCATGACTCGTTACCTCAACACCTGACAACTACATAAAAAGTAAATAAGCCGGGGCCCTGCAGCCAGACACGCCTCATCTGGATGGGTACATGATCCGTCTATTCGTCAACGTTCCTGGATGATACACAATACAAAAGGTATACACCTCCCAGAAAGCAAACGACTAACTGATCCTGATCCCTTTGAGGAACAAAACGTGCGTCGTCATGACCGCGAGGTGAACTTTGCAAATAAGACCATAAGGGCCAGGGCCCAATGCTCGAACTGTTCCTTGGATACAAACAACAACGCCTGAGAAATCACGGCTTTGATTATCTGCGCGGACATCCCCTGTTCAATTTGGTCAGCGTGGAATAGCGAGTATTAGATTGGTAATATCGACCTGATACCACCCGACAAATCCTTCTTTCCTCAGGACCCTGAGGAGGAGGCTGACGGCACCGGCTTGCTTTGCTTTGGGTTTCGTATTTCCAATTTGACCACCAGGCAGACCCTCACTCTCTGATGCATCCTTATCAGTAGAACGGGCCTGAATTCTAACCTTGGCCATAATATACGGATATGTTACCTAGGAAGCGATGTTGTCAGGAAACGTCACTCAGCCACCCAACCACGTATCAAGCTCACGATAGTGGCGAGCGTCTTGCTAAACGCCCCAAGCAAAAACGACGTTCCTGGTGTCAATTTACCGTTTGCAGAACTTGCGAGCAACATCAAGCTCTTGAGGCGTTCATAAACACCGTACGTGATGGCAGGGTTCACAGTCAGGACCATGCCGGGTTTAATACCTAGCCACAGCCCTGTGACGCCATCCTCGCGAATAATCTCACGAGCGACAGCTAATAAAGACTCGTCCATTGGTGCCTCATCTCTGAAAGACTGCGAGGACGCTCGGGCAGAGCGCCCGACTTGTTGTCTGGTTGCGATAACCGATACGGGAATCGTGAAAATCTGGGATAGCGCGCCTGCGGCTGCCCCGAGGGAGAGTTCGGCAGCTGTGGATAGTGCAGGAGGTTTTGAACCAGGAGGCAAATTCAAAGTCATGCGCTTGATGTATGATGAGCGCATGAATGAGTAGAAGAAGAAGTAGGCATATTCTTGAGGTATTCAGCTCGATATGGGAACGTAAAAGAGGTAATTGAAGACACACGCATAGAGAAAGTGTTGAGCATCGTTGCAGCAAAGCCTCTGTACCACCCGTTAATTCCCTCTTGTTTGAATATTTCGAGCAGCAATGATAGCATGCTCAGGTCGTCCTTGCGCTTTCCTCGTGCGGCCGATGAGGTCACCTGTATCCTTGTCTTAGCACTACGATAAGATTAGAAATGCATCTCATGAAACGAAATCGCCGCCGCACACATCGAGAGGATACACCACACTGTTGATAAGTCAGGACAGCTGGCACGTGGGTACTCGAGTAGTACTACTCACGCATTACTAAAGCAAGCTCCAAGGGCACCAGCCAACGCAGATGCAAAAGGCGTTAGTTGCTGCGCCTGCTTCGCTGGTTGGGACTGTGTTGACATATTGGAAATGCGCAACTGAGATATATCGACCTCGTGTTCAACCTTACAAAAGAGCTCGGAATTACCGGCCCCAGCACCGGCTAATTGAATGCCGATTGCATATGAATTCCAAAATAGGGCGCGACTTGACCCAAAATGGAAGGCTAGAGCTTCTGAAGCTAACACGGACAAATAAAGATGCTGTTCTACACCTGCGATTATGGCTGGGATGCACAACCATGTCAATTTCCCAGAAGAACTCACGATAAGTCCTTTTACTTCCACGTGATACTTACTCTACATGCGATTTTGGGGATAAGCAACAACTTGCCTTTGGTGCTGAGGCGCAGCGAGAAGGGATCGAGACTTACGGGATCGCAGGTCGCGTTTGGTGACTAGATATCGCTTTGATGTTTCTGTTCTCTCGCTCTGAGCGTGACGCCATGTAGGGAATCAGCATATCTTGTGACCAGCTACATCGACCATCCTTCTACTTGGGAGTTTGATCCGCCCTTGATCGATAAACATCTATCTGGGCACAAACGAATCTTTCTCGAGCTCGGTTTCTGGCACGGGCATCGTTGCAGCGAAAATAGCTCAAGCGGCTGCTTTGTCCGGGCGAGATCTAGTCATCGCGACTGATCTGCCCGAAGTCTGCCCGCTTCTGGAGAAGAATCTTCTCGTCGCACCAAAGGAAGATTCAACAAACACACAGGTTACTTTAGTACGACCTCTTTCGTGGGGGAGTTATGATCATGCCATCAACATCGTACGAGAACTTAAGCTCGTCGATGATTCAAGTGGACATGAGCACGGTTGTATCACGCATATCATCTGCAGCGATGTTGTAAATACTATGGTGCTCTCCATGCTCTAAGGCCGATCACTGACAAAAATGTAGGTATATTTTCCGGAGCTTCTAGCGCCCCTTCTACGCACCCTTCTTCATCTGACCTCTCCGCCCTCTATCTCCATCTTCGAATTACAACCACGAGTCATCATATCATACAAAATCCGGAGTCTTTCTAAAGAGACTCCATTCTGGTCGGCATTCGGCCTGTGGTTCTCGTTTGAGCCTGTTGTTGTACGAAAGATGATGCGAACAATTCGCTCTCCGAGTGGCAGCGATTCGGATCTGATATGGGGGGTGATGGCGATCTGGCATTCATCTTTGTGGCACGTAGACGTCTAGAATCACTCAACTGGACAATTCCGTCGGAGAATATTGATCTACTTGGAGGCGTCGGCGCAAGGGGAACCTGTGGCAAGAAGAGCGATGAGACATTCGAGACCTTGCTCCTCATGGGCCTTGGACAGTGATATACATTCACCTTGTACAATACTCATTCAATACCAGGAGATACATACATACATACCCAATACAGGATCAATAACAACTCTCACCTCCCCTTTATGTCTCAGGACACTCCGTACCCTCCGTGATGGCAGAAGGCATTCTCTAGCAAACTGATAGAGCTGTCCAAATTCTCCGGTTCCTCTGCATACTCGGGTGGCTGCAAAGGAGCGCATTACAATGCCAGTCGCGTGGAAAGATGTCACATTAACTGGTTGTGTCAGCAGTGGACCGGAGACATGCGGTGTATGTACGAAGCCAACTGCTTCGAAAGGATGAACTTCTAGATAGTACTGTGACCCGATCACAAGTTGCAAACAACACACTGGTGAATAGGTTTCTCCAGAAAGACAGAAAAGAAAGTCACTGACCCTCACAGAAAATCGGGGGAATACGACACTCTGTTTGAATGTATTCTTTAACTTCACTTCACCTTGGAGAACTCGCTTCCCCGTGGCACTGGCGTCCCTTATTGGCCAGAAGACAGCACGTGCCATTGTGCGAATGAAGAAGTCGGCTGAATGCTTCCCAGCATGATCAATTGTCGCGTCCGAGCGTGTAGCCAACGATCGCTTTAAGAAAATACGGATGGCTGGTGATTGGCGAGTAAATCGAGAGCTTGCTCGTCTGTGCCTGTGAAAGTTAGCCATAGTGGCATCGCAGAACCACAAGCATAACTGAGCTACGGGTACAGTGAGGGGCCTGATGCTCGAAGTCAGGAATAGACCTACTGGTTTGGCTAGTGCTAGCTATAGTATGTTTTATCATTTGGAGCCTTGCGAATCGCCAAAACAGGGATAGATAGACGTACGTTAAAATCGACATTCCCTCTCTTGGCACCAAAAAGTTGCCTGTAAACAGTGACTGCTGGAAGGATGTACCAGCCCTCAGGAATCGCCTTGCCAGTATTGAATACACAGCATCGAAGACCACATCGTCGACTAACTCACCTTCAGGACCAAACGAATGGAATGTTTTCTTTACACGCTTTCTTGTCACATAGGAGATGGGAGCTTTCGGTTTGTAATTGGGACATTATGCAAAATTCGTGGTTAAACTACGGATTATGAGTGGTTCCGAAGAGCATCTGAGAGGGCCAGGAAACCCACGTTTGATTCACTCTCAGTGCGCCCCGCTTACTGATGACAGTATCCTGTAGTTGATGTTGTAAGCTTTTTGGCAACTGGCTCTCTGCTGTGAATGAAGGCGGAAGGGGGAATCTCTTCTTCTCTTTACGGTCCAGAACTTCCGTCTCGTTTGGAAGTGCTATTTTGAAAGGCCATGTGTAATGGCCTTTCTCGAGTTTGGGCACCACGGATCCATCAGGAAGTGCCATCGCTGGAGTCCACAACTCCTTCTCGATAACAAGAAAACCTTGCCCGACCTGTCCAGTTGAAGCAGCTGTGGCTGTCACCTGTGTCGCCCATAAGCATCGAGAAGTTGCGCAAATAGAGGGTGACCTGCTGTTATTACAATAGACTTGGATGACTCCGACTTCAAAACGTCCAGAGTCAAGCTCCCTGAGATGAGATCGCCAGAACAAAATACTGGCCAAAACTCTGGGGAAGGAGCACGACTTTTCAACGAAAGGAGAAGCCATTTGTGTCCATTGCTGTCTTCAAGCGATATCGTGTGTTCGGAACCTGGCGTCAAGGCGTTCAGCGGAGCTACGCTGCTACCGGCTTGAGGTGTGTACCCGGGAAGTTCATCATCACCTTCTATGTGATCCATTACGACACAAACAATCGATTGCCGGTTTGCGAGTTGCGATTGTTAATGCTTACGACGACGTTGTCTGTGGTAAGTAAGATAGGGACAAACATATTCCACGACCAGCGTGCCGTGCCTGACCAAGGTTGATAGAATACCTAAAATAAGGAGAATCCATACTCACCACATGGACTTCCTCGCCCTTGGTAGTCCTGAAACCAGCCTACAGTATACTACCACGGATGCTCGAGTGGCGAAAAGCCCGCGTGGGCAGACTGGTTACCAGTCTAAGTCCTGAAAGCAGTTTCGGGCCTGGTCAGACAAGCCTCAGCCCATCTCAGATGCATCCTATCGGTTTGTGCAAATGCATCTAGGTTCTTGAATTATCTTGTTAAACCACAGAGTTTGCAAAGTGTGCTGAAGACCTGAAAAAAACTGTGTTAAGAGTACTAATTATTCAGAACGAAGTCCTGGCTGCTTGAACCTTCTCGCAATACAATGATAGGCCCAGACCGCCACAATCGCGAATCATTTAGCCTAGAATGACGAAGATCTCTACAGAAGATAATAGATGGTGCCGAGAGGAGTCGGAACCCATGATCAAGTTCAAGTTGACCTATGTATTAGAATTGACCTTGGAATCTGCCTAGAGCAGCCGTGGCCGCAGTGAACCGGGTTTTGCCGCGCGCGGCTATTCTTAGGACCGATGGCCCAACTTGAAGTCGGTATATAGACATTAATGACACGAAAGACAGCTTTCTCTGTGCGTGACCGTTCGAACCGCCGCTGAATGATGTGCAGTAGCGCAGCACGATAAACTGTCGATTGTCGTATGTGATAAATCAGAATAACAGTAGTAGGTGGACTACAGGAGTATGCATTTCCGCTGCAGCGAGCCTTGCACTTGAATTCGCAGGTAGGCGTCCAGAATCACTTAACTGGACAATCCTGTCGAAGAATGTTGATCTACTTGGAGGCGTCGGCGCAAGGGGAACCTGTGGCAAGAAGAGCGATGAGACATTCGAGACCTTGCTCATGGGCCTTCGAGAGTGATATGCATTCACTTTGTACAATACTCATTCAAATACCAGGAGATACATACATGACTCAATAACAACTCCCACTTCCTCTTTACGCCTCAGGACACTCCGTACCCTCCGTGATGGTAGAAGCGCTGGTTTCCATTCTCCAGTAAACCAACGGAGTTGTCCAAATTCTCGATTTCCTCTGCATACTCGGGTGGTGCAAAGGAGCGCATTACAATGCCAGTCGCGTGGAAAGATGTCACATTAACTGGTTGTATCAGCAGTGGGCCGGGGACATGTGATGTATATACGAAACCAACTGCTTCAAAAGGATGAACTTCTAGATGGTACTGTGACCCGATCACAAGTTGCAAACAACACACTGGTGAATGAGTTTTCTCCAGAAAGACAGGAAAGAAAGTCACTGACCCTCACAGAAAATCGGGGAATACGACACTCTGTTTGAATGCCTTCTTCAAGTTCACTTCACCTTGGAGAACTCGCTTCCCCGTGGTACTGGCGTCCTTGTTGGCCAGAAGACAGCACGCGCCATTGTGCGAACGAAGAAGTTGTCTGTATGCTTCCCAGCATGATCACTTGTTGCGTCCGAGCCTGTAGCCAACGATCGCTTTAAGAAAATACGGATGGCTTGGTGATTGGCGAGTAAATCGAGAGCTTGCTCGTCTGTGCCTGTGAAAGTTAGCCATAGTGGCATCGCAGAACCACGAGCATAACTGAGCTATTGGCACAGTGAGAGGCCTGATGCACGAAGTCAGGACTCAGGAATAGACCTACTGGTTTGGCTAGTGCTAGCTACAGATGATTTATCGTTTTAGAGCCTTGCGAATCGCAAACAGGAGATCGACGTACGTTAAAAATCGACATTCCCT